>NC_089784.1:29643069-29653069 GCF_040412425.1 Macrobrachium rosenbergii
TTATATCTCTACTTCGTACGTCATTACTGGGCTCTAAATTATATTTTCGTACCCTACTGTTGACCTGTTCACTGATTCTCCGATCACGTGGGATACCAGACACCTTTTTAGTTTTCTGTAAAAGAAAACTATTGAGATGGCTGTCTGTCTGTCCGTCAGCACTTTTTCTGTCCGCCCTCAGATCTTAAAAACTACAGAGGCTAGAGGGCTGCAAATTGGTATGTTGATCATCCACCCTTCAATCATCAAACATACCAAATTGCAGTCCTCTAGCGTCAGTAGTTTTTATTTCATTTAAGGTTAACGTTAGCCATGATCGAGCGTGTGGCACCGCTATAGGTACCAACAACAGGGGCCACCACCGGGCCGTGGCTGAAATTTTCATGGGCCGCGGCTGAGAGTTTCATGGGCCGTGGCTGAGAGTTTCATACAGCATTATATACTGTACAGAAAACTCGATTGCGCCGAAGAACCTTCGGTGCAATTTTTACTTGTTTTCCTCTCACTTTCAATCGCGCTCGAATTATTTGCGTTATTTCAGTCTCTGTCATGGTCGAGCTCAAAGTCTAAATTTAATCCACCCAAACTAACATTAAAATTCTGACTTTCATTCAAATTTTGATACTCCTTTCTCTTCAACTAATCATCAATCCTTTTTTTTTTTTTTACATGGCCCTTATTTACGCCTCTTTTCTACTCAGCTTCCCTTGCGTTCGCACCAACTGGAGCACACACTTACCGAAATGCAAGAGATCGCTGTACGCAGAACCTTCCCGATGCATGAATATAATCTTAAAAGGACGACGTATAGATGAATAATCCTTAAAGACGACATATATATATATATATATATATATATATATATATATATATATATATATATATATATATATATATATATATATATATATATATGAACATAATCCTTAAAAAGCACGACGGATATATATGAATAATCCTTAGAAGGACGACTACACTTCCCAGAGGAAAAGTACTTAGAGTATCTTGCAAGCCTCGCCGATGAGTCCTTGCATTCGGAGCAGTGCAGTTCGGGAACCTACCAACATGTCCTACAGCCCGAAAAGCGAAGGGCCATCGACTTCACGAGACTCGACGGCGCTACCGTCTTCCCCACCATCAGGAGTGAGATTTAACAGCGACTGTGAAGCAGACCATTTCGTGGCAAATTATTATTAACCCGTAAGGGCAAGATAAGCATTGATATTCATGTTTCAATTTTAAAGCCCTTGAACATTTCCAAGAAGTGGAATGTCAAAAATAAATATGGTTTGCCTCCTGACTTGCGATTAGGAATATATAAATTGGGACTGGAATATAAAATTTAGACCAAAAAGGCCAAGCGCTGGGACCTATGAGGTCATGCAACGCCTAAAATAATGTTGAAACAAGTGTTATGAGAGGGTGGAAAGTAAGATGGAAGACAGAGAATATGAATGAACAGTAAAAGGAATGAAAGAGGTTGCAGCTAGTGGCCAAATGGACGCTGCAAAGAACCTCCAGTATTGTCTACACTCTACAGTGCACCGCGTGAGGTACATTGACGGTACTACCCCCTTACGGAGACTTGCCATTAGGGTTACCACTGCAAGTGCAGGCATTAGAATTCATTTTTATAATAATGCTCACCGATTAGGTGCTTCTCCGTATAGCCTGCTTTTCTCTGATAATGGCGATTTTTCCACTGAAGGACCCTCCAGCCACGGGTAGCATGAGTCACTGGAAGAGTTTCTAGGCAAGAAAGATCTCCGCAAGTCTCCATTACTGTGCCGGAAAAAGTTATAAAAAGAAGACAGTGACCCATCTCCAGCAAATGACTGACAAGTACTGTACATATGACTCATGGCTACAAATGCGCCACTGAATGAATTCTTCGCCTTATCCTGCACTAACGGAAATGTGTAACCCCTTTCAGTTTTTCCCCAGTCTTATAACCTTCCTCCCTTCAAGAGGCAGAAGGGTCTAAAGCCTTCGTCGTGGTTGACCCATGAAATAATCCCTCCCTTTTCGCGTTTCCTGTTTTCTTAGGACTTGAACTAGCAAAGGTCGCCGGGTTGCGCTTCCTATATGTATTTGCTCTTTGAAAGAAGAAGAAGAAGAAAAAGAAGAAGAAGAAAAAGAAACAATACTTAACCGAGGATTCTTCGTGAATAAGGGGGCGTTTCCTCTACCAAGGGAACCCGACCGCTAACCACCATCATACGTACACATATTAGTGTCCCTCTGTTGTACAGACTCCTGTCGGCAGCGCAGAAGGGATCAGAAGCCATACAAGCCTTACGCCTTGTTCCAGCTGCTCTTGTTTATCGGCTTTACTATGTTTTGAGAGGAGAGGTGGAGTTTTTAAGGGAATCTTCCTTCACTTTGAAAATGGGTGGAACGAAAGTTTATGGGAGGAGTTCGGAATGCCGCAGGGTCATACCATGAACCCTGGCAATTTTCTTTCAAACATCACATTAAACCGTCCCTAAGTAGGTACAAATACTTAATAAAATGTTTTTTTTTTTTGTTTCTTTTTGTAGAAGGATTTATAACTAGGTCGAATTACAAAATATTCGCAGCCCTCCCCTTCTCTTCCCCCGCCCCCAAAACTCCCCCAAAAAAAAAGAAGTTGAGCGCAGTCGCTTCAAAATTCAGAAGCGATTGTAATCCCTTTGTTAACGGCAATAATATTAGACTCCCAATTAGGGAGAATTTGAGAGAGAGAGAGAGAGAGAGAGAGAGAGAGAGAGAGAGAGAGAGAGAGAGAGAGAGGGGGGGAATATGATGACGTGTGAGCGGCTTGTAACAAGTTTGTCGATGTCGTTGCTGCCGAGTTTGCCTTAAGAGGGAGTCTCTCTCTCTCTCTCTCTCTCTCTCTCTCTCTCTCTGTTCTGAGGCTAAACGCATGACTGTCTGACCTTTGTTCACGATGGTGCTTCAATTGCTTTGTCTATTTTATTTTCCGCTCCTTTCTTTCTGTCTGAGAACATTTATACGCGTATAGGTACAGTACATAGAGGCTCCACATTACGGATACAGAGGTATTAAGGTCTGTACCGTTTTCTCTCTCTCTCTCTCTCTCTCTCTCTCTCTCTCTCTCTATATATATATATATATATATATATATATATGCATTACATAACATAAGTGTATATGTATATATATGTGTGTATACAGGCATACATATATATTTATACATCTATTTAGTATAAATATATATATATATATATTATATATATAGATTTATATATACATATATTATATGTATTGTGCATACATACATACATACATACATACATATATATATATATATATATATATATATATATATATATAATCGTTACAATAATGTTTCATATATATATGTATACACATATATATAAGTATATATAAATTTGTATATATATATATATGTATATATATATATATATATATATATATATGTATATATATATATATATATATATATATATATATATATATATATATATATATATATATATATATATATATATATATATATATATATATATTCGTCTCATCACCGTGATTTATATATACAAGCATTAAGCTACAAATGTCGTTTAATATCAATTCGCTCTACCTCGAAATAATATATGTATATATGTAAACCGAAGGGCATTATTGTTGATAAGAAGTTTGCCGAACTTTTATCAACAATATTTCCCCTTCGGTTTACATATACTGTATATACATATATTATTTACGAGGTAGAGCGAATTGGATATTAAACGACATTTGTTGCTTAATTATATACACACACACACACACACATACACACACACACACACACACACACATATATATATATATATATATATATATATATATATATATATACATAAAGTATTAGTGTAACAACAGAGAGCGTATCGCATGTATAGTAAACATCCTTTGACAGGGTCTTCCCCTCTTCTCTCTCACCTATCCCCTCTCTCTCTCTCTCTCTCTCTCTCTCTCTCAGCTCGTGACGTCCTTAGTTAGCCTCAACAGCTGTTCCCCTTTAAGCTTTAATTGTAGGTCCTCTTGCTTTCACATATTACTGTTCCCTTGGTCTCGGATACCACCTTTATTTTTGGTCTCTCTCTCTCTCTCTCTCTCTCTCTCTCTCTCTCTCTCTCTTTACCCCTTTTATCCATGTGGTGATCACTTAGAGAATGAATTACCACCCTTTATTTTTTTTCTTCTCCCTCTCTCTTTTCCCATTTTGTTCATATGATGATTATTTGGATAAAGATTTACCACCTTTATTTTGTTTCTCTCTCTCTCCCTCTCTCTCCCCTCTCTTTGTTTTCCCTTTTATACATTTGGTGATTACTTATGAGAATGTTTTTCACGGAAACTTTGCCTGGATGACGATTGTGTCCATTAGTTTTTTTTTTTTTAATCCTTTTGAGAGCCTGTTTCATTTTGTTTTCATCTATCCCAGATTACTGGGCCGCCTATCATACAGAAATAGCTTTTTTTTTTTTTTTAAGACCTTACTTCATTTTAATTTAGATTACCTTTGCTCTCTAGGGGTCGGTACCGGGACCTCTTTTCTCCACGTAGAGTTTTGGTCATAGTTCTGCCAGTTCAGTGACCCTATCCTCGTTGTGATTCAGACATTTATTATTATTATTATTATTATTATTATTATTATTATTATTATTATTATTATTATTATTCAGAAGACGAACCCTATTCATTAGGAATAAACCTTCAGGGGCCACTGACTTGAAATTCAAACTTCCAAAGACTATGGCGATCATTTGAAAGAAGTGACAGAGGTAATAAGAAATACAGAAAGAAGAGGTCAGTCATTAGAAAAAAAAGAATAAAAAAAAATCAAATTATAAATAAATAGATAAAAATGTAAGTTATAAAATACAAGGACAATTGCTCTAGGGTAATAATGCACTCTTTTCCGCCAGCAAGTGGCTTTCCTATCTTTGACATGTCAAATCAAAATATCAATATTTTTCTTTTTTTGTCGAATTAGTCATGTCACGAAGACAATAATTAAAAGTAAACAAGTAAAAAAATCCGACGAAGTTTCTTCGGCGCAATCGAGTTTTCTGTACAGTGCATAATGCTGTATGAGCCGTGGTCCATGAAACTTTCAGCCACAGCCCGGTGGTGGCTTGTCCTTTAGCGTTGCCAGACGCACGATTATGGCCAACTTTAACCTTAAATAAAATAAAAACTACCGGAGCTAAAGGGCTGCAATTTGGTATGTTTGATGGTTGGAGGGTGGATGATCAACATACCAATTTGCAGCCCTCTATCCTCAGTAGTTTTTAAGATCTGAGGGTGGACAGAAAATGTGCGGACTGACAGAGAAAGCCGTCACAATAGGTATCTTTTACAGAAAACTAAAAACGACGAGTAAGAATGTAATAACAAATTTTTATCTGGGGCATAAATCCTGAGATTGATTTGCCTACGTAGCTGAAAAAGGTGACAGCTCTCTGTCCTCTACAGTGGTGGAAAGTTGTTTTATATTAAACCGGCCTTATGCCAGCACGGGCCTTTGTTCAAAAGTGGTTCTGCTGAGTGTAGTAAGGTGTCGAAGGGAGTGAGAGTCCTGATGTGGACCTTTGGAATCGCCCCATCCAACAGAGACATGAACTGAACTGAATATAGAATTTAGGCCAAAGGCCAAGCACTGGGACCTATGAGGTCATTCAGCGCTGAAACGGAAATTGACAGTTAAAGGTTATAAAGGTGTAACAGGAGGAGAACCTCGCAGCTGCACTATGAATCAATTGTTAGGAGAGGGTGGAAAGTAAGATGGAAGAAAGAGAATATGAAAGGAGGTGCAGTAAAAGGAACGAAAGGGGTTGCGGCTAGGGGCCGGAGGCACGCTGCAAAGAACCTTAAGTAATGCCTACAGTGCACCGCATGAGGTGCAATGACGGCAGTATCCCCCTACGGAGAGAGTCCTGATGTGGACCTCTGGAGTCTCTCCAATCAACAGAGACGTGAGACGCGTTCCTTGTGAAAAAGTATACCTTAGTTGAACCAGAACACTGAGGAGCTGATTAACAGCTCTCCTAGAGAGGGCTGGCCCGAAGGATTAGATTTATTTTACGTGGCTAAGAACCTACAGCTTATTGTGGAATCCGAGCCACATTATAACGAGAAATGAATTTCTATCATCAGAAGTAAATTTCTCTAATCCTTCATTGGCCGTTCGGAGAATCGAACGCGGGCCCAGCTGAGTGTTATCCGAGAACGATACCAACCCGTCCAATGAGGAACTGTTCCTTGTGAAAGCAGACCAAAGTCTCTCAGGCAGAACAGTCACATTAAATTCTCAAAGGTAGAAAGTTAACATTAATGTAACAAATGTAATTGTCCGTCTCCTATTCTTGTATCGCAACATACTCATTTTACTGGCTTTCAGTCTGTACGCGTTATTTCCACCTGCTTTAACAGACTTGAAGGCAACTGACTCTGGCATGAATAAATAGATCCATTACTGTAGAGTCGTGAATAAACAGAGACATACTGTAAGTGATTTCTTTACCATCTCTGAAAGGCATCATTTTTAATCAATGGCAATGATATAACAGACCAGATGAGAGTCACTGCTGGATAGTGGTCTTCATTTCAAAAGGAAAATCCTCCTTAAGTAATCTGTATCCCATCTACCGACTGGTCGCATTCGTTCGACCTAGGGTCAGTTTGATTGATAATCCACATGACTGGATCCCAATGAAGAAAAACACTTACAATGAAACGTATCAAATTACTGACAAGCCACGAATCTCAGATCTCTGGAACAAAACTTGAAAAGAAACTTTGTCGGAATCTTCAATAGTTTCAGTTTGTGCCTTCATTTAGAATCTGAGATATGTAGGCCATTACATCATTACACAGGATTTAATATATTTACAAAGAACAAAGCCTATGGAACCTCTTTTTTTTCATCTTTGTTTCTTTAAATCTTCGACTGAAAACCATTATGGACAGAGTCAAAAGACTATAAACCCAAAAGGGCTCCATAGAGAAATGAGCCTTGTGTTTTAGTTCTCTGTAAAAGAAAACTTGTGCCGGCTTTGTCTGTCCGTCCGTACGTTTTTCTGTCCGCCCTCAGATCTTATAAACTAACGAGGCTAGAGGGTTGCAAAGTGGTATGTTAATCATCCACCCTCCAATCATCAAACATACCAAATTGCAGCCCTCTAGCCTCTGTAGTTTTTATTTTTTATTTAAGGTTAAAGTTACTCATAATCGTACTTCTGGCAACGATATAGGATAGGCCACCACCGGGCTGTGGTTAAAGTTTCATACAGCATTATACCGAGACCACCGAAAGATAGATCTATTTTCGGTGGCCTTGATTATACGCTGTAGCGGCTGTACAGAAAACTCCATTGCGCCGAAGAAACTTCGGCGCATTTTTTACTTGTTCACTCAATTAGCCCCCTATTTTCAGAGACCGCTGGGAACTGCTGGACGAGTCGGGAAATTTTGACAAATGGACCTACAAAGTCATCACCTACGAGTCCATGATAGGTCAGTGGCTCTTCGGATACAACGAGAACCATGGAGAGGTTTTAGTTGAACCAATAGACGCCCCTGACCATTACTACATGCAAGAGATGTACACGACTCACAGCTTCCATGGGCTGCTCACAAGTAAGTCAATACTTTACTGCTTCTTCCAAGTTTGGCCGAGTTCCTCGTTGGGCGGGTGGGTTCCGTTCTCAGCTAGCACTCTGCTGGCCGCGAGTTCGAATCTCCGACCGGCCAATGAAGAATAAGAGGAATTTATTTCTGGTGATAGAAATTCATTTCTCGCTATAATGTAGTTCGGATTCCACAATAAGCTGTAGATCCCGTTGCTAGGTAACCAGTTGGTTCTTAGCCACGTAAAATAAATCTAATCCTTCGGGCCAGCCCTAGGAGAGCTGTTAATCAGCTCCTGAGTGGTCTGGTTAAACTAAGGTATACTTAACTTAACCAAGTTTTGCTGTGCAATTGGAACCTCAAAAGTTCAAGCGAAGATGCAATGCATCTACCCTATAGTAGTTCTCATTGTATTTTATCATTTACTTACATTTTTACCTATTTATTAATGTGTTAATTTATTTTTTTCTAATAACTGATCTCCTCTTTCTGTATTTCCTGTTACCTTCTCTTATTTTTTTCAAATGAACGCCATATTCTTTGGAAGCTTGAATTTCAAGTCAGTGGCCCCTGTGGGTTTGTTCCATATGAATACGGTTCATCTTTTGAATAATAGCAACAATAATTTCTTCTCGGCTTAATCACAAGACGGGGTTGCGGTTTTTAATGGGTTTCCTCCAGCTGTTTGTATCTTCAAAGGCTAGTTTTGTTCATTAGCGAAAATTCGGCTTTTGGGTAACTTTTTTTTTTTTCATTTATTGAAAGGGGAACGAAGGGCCAGAATTAGCACATGCTAAAACCAAATTCAGATTTGACCCACCGGGGGAAGGGGGTGGGAAGGTGCGCTTCTTGAGAGAAAGAATGTCATAATTGTTCCTCTTGCACAGTACATGAACCTGAAGCCAAATTTGGCTTAATGTAGGGATTATGTTTAGTGCTTATTACATACATACAAACTGACAAAAATACATGCAAACTTATAGATAAAGATAACGATCTACTTCCATATTATTATTATTATTATTATTATTATTATTATTATTATTATTATTATTATTATTATTATTCAAAAGATGCACTCTATTCATATGGAGCAAGCCCACCAAAGGGGCCACTGACTTGAAATTCAAGCTTCCAAAGAATAGTGTTCATTCGAAAGAAGTAACAGAAGGTAATGGGAAATTCAGAAAGAAAAGATCAGTTATTGTAAAAGGAAAAAATAAATGAACCTGTTTATAAATAAATAGTTAAAAATATAAGTAAATTATTATTATTATTATTATTATTATTATTATTATTATTATTATTATTATTATTATTATTATTAATAAGATACATTACAGAACAAGGCACTCATCTGACTCTGAAATAATTCAGTCTGCCGTAGTAGAGTGAACTCCATGGTTGCAGCCAAGAGCTTTATTTCATTATTCTGTTGGTTTATTAAAATTTCATAAGCTGGATAATTCCGTGGGTTTAATAAACCAAGCAGTTTAATGCCATACATATTTTAGTCCAGCTAAACTCTCGCGCCTCCATTTTCAGGGAGCTGAGAGAGAGAGAGAGAGAGAGAGAGAGAGAGAGAGAGAGAGAGAGAGAGAGAGAGAGAGAGAGAGAACAGCAGACCTTAATTTCCCTGTATCTCTATAATGAGAGAGAGAGAAAAAAAAACGCTGCAGACCTTAATTTCTCTGTGAGAGACAGAGAGAACGGCAGACCTTAATTTCTCGGTATCTCTATAATGAGAGAGAGAGAGAGAGAGAGAGAGAGAGAGAGAGAGAGAGAGAGAGAGAGAGAGAGAGAGAGAGAGAATACTACAGACCTTAATTTCTCTGTATCTCTATAACGAGAGAGAGAGAGAGATAGAAAACGCTGCAGACCTTAATTTCTATGTATCTCTATAATGAAGAGAGAGAGAGAGAGAGAGAGAGAGAGAGAGAGAGAGAGAGAGAGAGAGAGAGAGCGTGTTTAGGGTTCTGAAATAATAAGAAGGCATATGACAGCTTCCTAAAATTTCAAATCACGAGTTATCATGGACTTAATATTATCAAATTGAGGCCGTCAAGCCCAGCACCGGGACACTTTCTGCTATTCAGCGCTTAAGACAGGGAAAAGACTTAGCTGGAGTGGTTGGACAGCACGATAAAGAGTCCCAAAAAAATAAAGGTCCTAAAGTACAAGTTTCTAACGATGGAGGCAGTAACGGTTAGAGAGGTTGGCCAGCAAGACTGAAGAAAGGAGTCGCGAACGGAGGCAAAGTAAAAGGCTAAAAATTGGGTGTAACTAGGGGCCGAAGGGACGCTGGAAACAACCGTTCGTAATGCCTACAGCGCACTACGTGAGGTGCACTGACGGCACTCTC
>NC_089784.1:29655569-29660569 GCF_040412425.1 Macrobrachium rosenbergii
CGTGCTTTATTCTCCGTCCGTACTTTATTCTGTTCGCACTGTTTCTGTCCGTACTTTTTTCTCTCTGCACTTTTTCTGTCCGACCTCAGATCTTAAAAACTACTGAGACTAGGGGGCTGCAAATTGGTATGTTGATCATCCACCCTTCAATCATCAAACATACCAAATTGTAGTTCTCTAGCCTCAGTAGTTTTTATTTTATTTAAGGCCAAAGTTAGCCATAATCATGCTTCTGGCAACACTATAGGATAGGCCACCACGGGTCGTGGTTAAAGTTTTATGGGCGCGGCTCATACAGCATTATACCGATACCACCGAAAGATAGATCTATTTTCGGTGGCCTTCATTATACGCTGTACAGAAAACTCGATTGTCGGCGCATTTTTTACTTGTTTTGGAAGTCGATGATGAGGTATTTTAGTCGGTGGCACCTTTTCTGTTTATAACAATGAAGTCCATGGTGAATACTGCTTATAAAAATGAAGTCCATGTTGAATACTGTTTATAAAAATTAAGTGAGTACGGAACACTTACGATAATTAGGCGGATATTGAACACTTAATAAGATTCAGTCCATATTAAATATTATTAACGGAAATTAATTCCATATGAAAGCTTTTTGCCAAAACTGGGTCCATATTGGACGCTGTTCATAACAAGTAAAAAGTGCGCCAATGTTTCTTCGGCGCAATCGAGTTTTCTGCACTGCGTATAATGCTGTATGAAACTCTCAGCCACGGCCCGGTGGTGATCTGTCTTGTTGGCACCTATAGCGGTGCCAGACGCACGATCATTGCTAACTTTAACTTTACACATAATAAAAACTGCTGAGGCTAGAGGGCTGGAATTTCGTATGTTTGATGATTGGTGGGTGGCTGATCAACACCAATTTGCAGCTCGCTAGACTCAGTAGTTTTTAAGATCTGTGGGCGGACAGAAAAAGTGCGGTCGGACAGACAATTAGACATCTCAATAGTTTTCTTTTAAAGAAAACTAAAAGTCAAGCCAGTACATTTTTTGAAACGTAATATAGATCGCACTGCTCTTAAAAATTAAGTTAGGACGTGCTCAGCGACTCTTATCTATACAAGTCATGGTTGTTTAGTATGTGGCTGGCGTCATATTACAATTTCTAGATGTATCTTCCATAATATCTCTTGTGTAGTCATGCGACTTGCTTACAAATCGAGGAAACCGTCGGTATTATATATGATGGATGACATTAGACGAGCGGATGTTGTTAGTGAGTCTGACAAATTAAGGAATTATTATTATTATTTGTTTTTTACTTCCAAAGGCGAGTGTTTTGTCAACATCTTAAAATGAAGGTTTTGATCTCTCTCTCTCTCTCTCTCTCTCTCTCTCTCTCTCTCTCTCTTTTCTTACTATTTCTCGCTGGCTAAATAAAATATCTTGCCCAAACCGCAGTCTTTCATAAACAAGGTATGTGTCAGTTACCACAGATTTACTGTACCTTATACTATCAATCAAACAACTAATTACTCTGTTTACAAAAGAAATATAACTAATTACTCTGTCTACAGAAGAAATAGAACTGGTTACTCTGTCTACAAAAGAAATACAACGAATTACTGTCTGCAAAAGAAATACAACGAATTACTCCGTCTACAGAAGACATACAACTGATTACTCTGTCTACAGAAGAAATACAACTGATTACTCTGTCTACAGAAGATATACAACTGATTACTCTGTCTACAGAAGAAATACAACTAATTAAACTGTCTACAAAAGAAATACAACGAATTATCTACTCTGTCTACAGAAGAAATACAACTGATTACTCTGTCTACAGAAGAAATACAACTGATTACTCTGTCTACAGAAGAAATACAACTAATTACTCTGTCTACAAAAGAAATACAACGAATTACTCTGTCTACAGAAGACATATAACTGATTACTCTGTCTACAGAAGAAATACAACTGATTACTCTGTCTGCAGAAGAAATACAACTAATTACTCTGTCTACAGAAGAAATACACCTAATTACTCTGTCTACAGAGCAAATAAAACGAATTACTCTGTCTACAAAAAATACAACGAATTACTCTGTCTACAAAAGAAATACAACTAATTACTCTGTCTACAGAAGAAATACAACTGATTACTCTGTCTACAGAAGAAATACAACTGATTACTCTGTCTACAGAAGAAATACAACTAATTACTCTGTCTACAAAAGAAATACAATGAATTACTCTGTCTGCAAAAGAAATACAACGAATTACTCTGTCTACAGAAGACATACAACTGATTACTCTGTCTACAAAAGAAATACAACTGATTACTCTGTCTACAAAAGAAATACAACGAATTACCCTATCTACAAAAGAAATACAACTAATTACCCTGCCTACAAAAGAAATACAACTAATTAATTACTCTGTCTACAAAAGAAATACAACTAATTAATTACTCTGTCTACAAAAGAAATACAACTAGTTACTCTGGCTACAAAAGAAATACAACGAATTACTCTGTCTACAAAAGAAATACAACTAATTACTCTGTCTCCAAAAGGAATATAACTAATTACTGTCTACAAAAGAGATACAACAATTTACTCTCTACAAAAGAAATACAACTAATTACTACAAAATAAATACAAATAATTACTCTGTCTACAAAAGAAATACAACGAATTACTCTGGCTACAAAAGAAATACAACTAATTAATTACTCTGTCTACGAAAGAAATACAACTAATTACTCTGTCTACAAAAGAAATACAACTAATTACTCTGTCTACAAAAGAAAAACAACTAATTACTCTGTCTACAAAAGAAAAACAACTAATTACTCTGTCTATAAAAGAAATTTAATTGTTTACTCTGTCTGCAAAAGAAATACAACTGTTTACTTTGTCTACAAAAGAAATACAAATAATTACACCGTCTACAAAAGAAATACAAATAATTACTGTCTACAAAAGAAATACAACTATTTACTCTGTCTACAAAAGAAATACAAATAATTACTCTGTCCACAAAAGAAATACAACTGATTACCCTGTCTACAAAAGAAAAAAATAATCACTCTGTCTACAAAAAAACGACGACTAATTACTCTACCTGTAAATGACATCTCCTTGTTTTTCTAGCTCCTGTACAGAAGTAACGGCGTCTAGCAACAACATCCCAAACATATCTTTACAGGTATTACAGTCATGGAAAGCATATTCCTAATTTAGTTACAGGCGCTCTCATGCATTTTAGCCCGGCGTCCCCGAAATAGTTTTACATTTTCGCCTGAATTTCAGCCTCTGGGTTCCACCTCACATTTCTTTCAAGTTTATTTTCCGTCGCAATCATTCCTGCAGGAGATGCAATATCTTTCCCGCACATTATTTTTAAGGATGCCTCACCCGTTAGGCAATGTTTCTCTATCTCATTCTGTTATAGATAGCACCAATATGCAGTAATGTGCCTTGCTGTCGAACTTCTCAGTTCCAGAGGTCCTTTATTCCTCACACCGTTGGACTGTGGAACAGCCTCCCTACTGAGGATGTCGTGCAATTGGAGCTTCAGAAGTTCAAGCAAGGATGCGATGCATTACTACCCTAATATTATACTTCTTGCATTTTGATACATTTTTATCTTTTAATCTATTTATTAATTTATTTTTCTTTTTTAATAAGTGGGATCTCTTCTTTCTGTATTTCCCTTAACTCCCTCTTACTTCTTCCTAATGAGCACCATATTCTTAGGAAGCTTGAATTTCAAGTCATTGGCCCCTTTGGTGGGCTTATTCCACACGAATAGGTTTCATCTACTGAATAATAATAATAATAATAATAATAATAATAATAATAATAATAATAATAATAATAATTCATCATCACTGCCGTGTGGTTTAAGGCACGTCCCTGTAGTCCTGAGTTCTTGTCTTCCGTGGTTCGAGCCCACGAAACGACAAACTTATTATCAACTAAAAAATTCCCCTTCGGCTAACATATATGAAAATACATCATTTCCGAGGTAGAGCGAATTGGATATTAAAGGACATTTGTAGTTTAATGCTTACACACACACACACACACACACACACATGTATGTATGTATAAATTCCAATAGATTAGTATATGTACTCGTATGTATAAAATACAATAAATTCGCCTATTTCGATACTTCACAAAGCTTCATACAACTCGCTTTCAACAATTACCTTATCATCTAATATTGAGTTAATCTAATATTTTTAAAATTTGAATGAAGATGAAGAGAAACAAAACAAGAAACAAACCTAAGTGTTGGCTCAGGTTTGTGTATCCAGCCGTAGGATTCCTTCCTCTCCTTTGATGATTGATGACGGTCTCGTCTCTTGAGAGCCCCATATAGGCTCTCACTATTCGTCAAGAGATTATGTCCCTTCTGAAGGATTAATGACTTCACAAGGAAACTAACCTAATAAGCCAACCAGACGTTGCGCCGGATACAGCACAAATGTCTATAATACAATTGTAAATCTATACTGTAAACTGACAAAAGTACAAACATGACCGTTGTTGTTCCGTTGAGACACAGCTGAGTTAGATTTTAGTTTTCTGTAAGAGAAAACTGTTGAGATGGCTATTTGCCTCTCCGTCCGCCCTCATATCTTGAAAACTTCTGAGGCTAGAGGGCTGCAAACTGGTATGTTGATCATCCACCCTCCAATCATCAAACATCAACTTGCAGTCCCCTAGCCTCAGTAGTTTTTATTTTATTTAAGGTTAAAATTAGCCATGGTCGTGCGTCTGGCAACAACACAGGCCACCGCCAAGCCGTGGCTGAAAGTTTCATGGGCTGTGGCTAAGAGTTTCATACAGCATTATACGCTGTACAGAAAACAAGATTGCGCCGAAGAAACTTCGGAGCATTATTTACTTGTTTGCTATAATGCCTAAATAGCTTTAACTTGGTAAGGTCAAGTCTTGGTTTGACGTACCGGAATCGGAATATAGAATTTAGGCCAAAGGCCAACCGCTGGGACCTAT
>NC_089784.1:29665569-29683069 GCF_040412425.1 Macrobrachium rosenbergii
CTCTCTCTCTCTCTCTCTCTCTCTCTCTCTCTCTCTCTCTCTCCCGACGAAAACATATCTACGAGCGGAGCACTTTCGACAACTGGCGAAAATACGTCTACATTACCTTTAAGGACCGGTGACCTTTGACCTTACGAGTGACCCGGCGGGCGATCTGATAAAGATAATTATAATTAGGAGCGAAGTAAGATTTATTCCCAGTTATTTTCGCTACGCCATTTAGGTCAGCCCCGCGATCCTGTTTGATAGTTTGACCTACATGTTTATGATATGAAAAGTTCGCCGGCTTCTGCTGGCGATTTTTGGCTACGGTGGCAAACAGATATGGGGGATTAGTTATTTGAGAGAGAGAGAGAGAGAGAGAGAGAGAGAGAGAGAGAGAGAGAGAGAGAGAGAGAGAGAGAGAGGTGGAGGCTAAGTGGAGACATCCGGATATCTCAAACATAGCAAATTGATACAAAGGATTCCGTTTATAAACGAATTATCACGGGTCAGATTCTTTTCCAGTCAAAAAACAACTATATATACGTTAGTAAACTATTTGATTTACGTCTTATAAATAAATAAAAAGCCTAAATTCCGACCCAGTACCCGAGGGAAGGTCACGACAGGCACATACGCACACGTTCGAGCGAAAACTTGCACAAACAAACACACCCTGAGATTCTCTTACGCCATCACAAGGTCGGGCAGACTTCAGGGGAGGAGGAGGAGCGCTCAGGCAAACTGAGCGTGTCTGCGTGTCTGTGGATACTGTTTACGTGAATACACACACACACACACGCACACACACTCATAATTGAATAAATAAATTATATATATATAATATATATATATATATATAATTTATTTATATAATTTATTTATATGTGTGTATATATATATATATATATATATATATATATATATATATATATATATATATATATATATATAATATATATAAATATAAAATACTGGTAATCTTCTTAGACACTAAGATACGTTGTTAAGTTTTATTCCACACAGGAAAATGAAAGGTGTATCTGTGAGAAAATTTTAATTTATCGCCTGGTTTGTATAAATTAGATCCTTTTACTCTACGTGTCGTGAGATGTCAGTACAAATTAGATAATGTTATCCATTAACTGTCATATAATACACGTTTGTTAATATGGTCATATTACCTCTTCTGATATTTTGGTATCTTTCATTTGTTCAACTACTGTTCTTATTTTATTGTATTATTTTACTAACGAGTGTTCTAAGTCCAAACTGCTAGTATCTGGTAACGGTATTTCATATGTTTAAGATTTTAGGACTTTCTTGGCTACAAACATTGTAAAATTTTTCTCTTTCCTTAATATACGCTCCAAGAAGAGGTCCATTGGAGGACGAAACTGTTGGGCTTATTCTCACAAAAACACCTTTCATTTTCCTATGTGGAATACTAAAAAAAAAAAAAAAAAAAAAAAAAAAAAAAAAATATATATATATATATATATATATATATATATATATATATATATATATATATATATATATATATATATATATATATATATATATATATATATATATATATACATACATATATCACTGCTTCATCTTTCTTAAAGTTACCCATACACACGCACACACACATCACTAAGTCCTGAACTTGAAAATGTAGAATAAACTAGGAAAGTACCTGTTTAAAGTCCCGGTTTTCACTCGCCTTCCGACGTGGACTTAGTGAAATTCTCAAGCACGAGTTCCTTCATTGCTGTACTGATATACATATATATATATATATATATATATATATATATATATATATATATATATATATATATATATATATATATATATCAGTACATATATATATATATGTATATATATCGGTATACATATATATATAAATATTTCATTTCTTTATCTTTCTTAATTAAATTTACCCTCACAACCGAACTCTTGATAACATTTGCTGTGCTCTACACCTTATCTGCCTACAAACACTCTCAGCCCCTTTCACTATCGTCGCCAGATTGTCTTCACTATCAGCTAATTCAAACTGTATCACATACAAACATCATCCGCTCTAAATGAAATTCACAACAAACCTTCTCTTCTGTCTACCGTTCTTTCCCTAACTTTTTTTTATCATTCCGTCCTTTCGTGTACGTTCATTTTCACAACTTCTCAGTGTTTTCTTATTACCAGTATTCGTTTTCTGTAGAAGAAAACTATTGACATGGCTTTGTCTGTCCGTCCGCACTTTTCCTGTCCGCCCTCAGATCTTAAAATCTACTGAGGCTAGGGGCTGCAAATTTGTATGTTGTTCACCCATCCTCCAATCACCAAACATACCAAATTGCAACCCTCTAACCTCAATAGTTTTTATTTTACTTATGGTTAAATTTAGCCATAATCGTGCTTCTGGCAACGATATAGGATAGGCCACCACCGGGCCGTAGTTAAAGTTTCATACAGCACTGTGCCAAGAACACCGAAAGACAGTTCTATTTTCGGTGGCCTTGATTAAAGGCTTTAGCAGCTGTACAGAAAACTCGATTGCGCCGAAGAAACTTCGGCGCATTTTTACTTAATTTTTATTTAAATTTAACATCTACATTTCACTTCCATACAGGAGAGTTGGCTCAACACTCCATACATTCCAATTTTGTGCAGGATAATCCCTTAACATTAGTCACTTCATACACCCACACAAGAGCATTCATCTTCAAATCAAAGACGAACTTCAAAGGTTTCCTATAAATCACTGTTAAGCATTTTAATTCCAATGATCTTTTAATCATGAATTCTACTGACAATGTGGATAAAATAAGACTGAACTTTGCTTTGAAATCTCACTCATTATGTCAGATTTTTAAAACGTGAAATATATAGACTTAAAATTATTATTATTGTTATTACTATTGTTACTGAATTATTATTCATATTGTTATATATACTTTCATTGTCGAAATGATTACTACTGTTACTGAATCATTATTCATATCGGTTTGTGCTTTCATTGTTGTCAAAATTATTATTATTAATATTGTTAACATTAGTGTTGATGAATTGCTGTTATGTACTGTCATTGTTGTCAAAATTATTACCATTGTTACTGAATCATTATTCATATAGTTTTGTGCTTTCATTGTTGTCAAAATTATTATTATTGTTACTGTATTATTATTCATACTGTTTGCAATATTATTGTCAAAATTAGTATTATTCATATTCTATTATTATTTAATGCTACGGAGCTTTTATGACTGTTCGAATATTTCCCAGTATTTCTTGCACATTAATTAAAAGTTTACGATCTTTCCATTTCAGTTAAGAACCACGGCAAAATGCACTTCAAGAGCGCCACCCGAGACGGGCAAAAAGGGACGCTGTTCTTGCACGAGGCGTATTGCAACTGCCCGCTACTCTTGGCACCAGTTTGCATCCTGGAGACTGATCTCAACAGGGCCGAGTTTCTCCGCAATTTGGGTGCCTGGTTCCAGTGAGGGTTCGCTCGTCTAACTCACTTTTTGAATATCGGGAACATGTTGGGTTTTTATGTAGGGAAGTAGCCAGGAGGTGGGGGTTCTCTCTCTCTCTCTCTTTCTTTATATATATATATATATATATATATATATATATATATATATATATATATATATATATATATAAATGTAGAAAATGTATAAATATATACAATATATATATACACACACTCTCTCTCTCTCTCTCTCATCTCTCTCTCTCTCTCTCTCTCTCTCTCTCTCTCTCTCTCTCTCTCTCTCTCTCTCTATATATATATATATATATATATATATATATATATATATATATATATATATATATATGAGCTCTCTCTCTCTCTCTCCCTCTCTCTCATATATATGTATATATATATAAACATAGATAGGTACATATATATACATACATACATACATACACACACACACACACATATATATATATATATATATATATATATATATATATATATATATATATATATACATATACATATACATATACACACACATGACTCGCAGCCGCTTCTGCCTTATACTGAATAATCATGTCACTTCAGCAAAGTGGGTGAAAAAGTTTCAGACCACGCTAATTTTATCCTTTAATCCTAATATGAAGAGAATCCACTGGGGCTCTGATGACGTCACTTGTTTACCTTCGTGTGCCAGAAGCCTTTATTTATTCCAAATGTCAATTACGTCGTCAAATTGATATTAATACGATTATTGCCTTTAAAAGTTCGTCTATTATTTTTCCCTCTTTTATTCGGACCTCTGTTGACAATTTAAGCGTGTCAGCGTCACCATTAAGTTTAAATAAAAAATTTTTTTATAAAGGTAAGCTTATCTGTTTTTTCTATCTCTTTAAATCGGACCTGTGGTGATAATTTAAGCATATCAAAGTCACCATTAAATCTAAAACAAATTTTTGAAAATTAATATAAATAGTTTTTCAAAAACCGTTCGTTGTTTTCCCTCTCCTGAAAAACAAACAAGCGTGTGGCAACATTAATTAAAATAAAAAAAAAAATAACATATAGTTTTTTAAAACCTGAAATACGTACGTGTGGCAACATTAATCAAAATGTATAAAAAAACAACAATTTTAAAAATGATTTAAAGATGTCTGGCCGTAATACCCTTTGATCTAGTAAATTGAGTTGGCCATCTGATAATTAATTTACCGAGGCATAAGTGGTCATTGCCTATTTTTTGGGGGGTAGTCCAAATGCCACCCAGAGCAGAAAATGTTTGGATTTGGTGGGCAAATGTTTTCAGTTTTAGCAAATGTTCTCCGTTTTTGCAAATGTTTTTTTCTCGTTTTTGCAGATTTTTTCTCGTTTTTGCTAATGTTTTTTTCTCGTTTTTGCAATGTTTTTAGTTTTTGCAAATGTTTTTTGTTTTGCAAACTATTTTTTTTTTTTAGTTTTTTAAGACTTTCGTTTTTGCAAATGTTTTTAGTTTTTACAATGTTTTTTTCTTTTTTGCAAATGTTCGTAGTTTTTGAAAATGTTTTTCGTTTATGCAAACGTTTTTTTTCTTTTTTGTAAATATTTTTCGTTTTTGCATTTTTTCATTTTTGCAAATGTTTTTTCGCAAATTTTTTTTTCTCGTTTTTGCAAACGGACGACAGCGAAAATACTGTCGGGATAAAAAAAAAATCCGATTTTGCGCTGATAGCTTTTGTGTTGACTTTGAAAGAAGATATTACCGTTGTTGGTACCGAATTATTATTCATAATTTTCCTATTTTCATCGCTAAAATTATCGCTACTGTTACTGAATTATTATTTATATTGTTTGCGTTTTTATTAATGTCAAAATTATCATCATTGTTCAACTAAGTTGTCATACATACTATTTGTTTTTTTATTGTTGTCAAAAGTTATATAATTGTTCTAATGAATAATTGTTTAATATTTGTTTTTTATTGTTTTCAAAATTGTTGTCATTATTTTTAATGAATTATTATTCAATATGGTTTGGGCTTTTATTGCTGCAAAAACTAATATTATTGTTATTATATTATTATAACTGAATTATTGTTCAATATCGCTTGTGTTTTTATTTCTGCAAAAATTTTTATTCTTGTTACTGAATTATCATTCATGTTATTTATATTTTACTGTTGTCAAAGCGATTATTGTAATTATTACTGTTACTGAATTATTTCTCATATTGTTTTTGTTGTCAAAATTATTATTACTATTATTATTATTATTATTATTATTATTATTATTATTATTATTATTATTATCATTATTCATAGTTTGTATTTTTATTTTTGTCAAAAATATATTTTATATTATTGTTACTGAATTACTCATATTGTTTTTGTCGTAAAAATTATTATTATTATTATTATTATTATTATTATTATTATTATTATTATTATTATTATTCAAAAGAGCTTCTCTTTTCACAACGATTTTCGCCAAAGTCATTTCCTGTATGAAGATAAGAATCCTATTGTTATCAAGGTCCCCAAAATACACTGTTACAACCTATAATTAAATCGCATAGCTGTTATTTATGACTGAGGCAATTTCTCAAGCTCTGAGACCGAGTTGTCTTTTGTTAAATACGGCCTGTGTCTCTACGAAAAGCTTTTGTTTGCATGTTCCTGTTATTTGACTTCGTAAATGAATGAACCATGGCAGCAGTAAATGGTTACAAAATTTGTAGATTAAGAGATATTTTTTGTTACTGGTATTTTTGTACCAAGTGTTTGCAGATTTTTGTAGTTATTTCCATAAAAGACATTTTTTTGCATTAAAGAATGAGAAAAAATATGGCATTTCATTTTATCATTTTTTTTTTTAGACAGCTTGCCGAGAGCCCTGGTAGTAATTTTGGAGAGAGAGAGAGAGAGAGAGAGAGAGAGAGAGAGAGAGAGAGAGAGAGAGATATCTGTGAGGATTATATATGATATATATCGTCGAGATCCTCGATCCTCCCGTTTTGATATATATATATATATATATATATATATATATATATATATATATATATATATATATATTTTGACGGAGCGATGAACAGCCACGTTTAGTTTCTACCTTCTCTCTCTCTCTCTCTCTCTCCCTCCCCAACAACCCACAACAGTCGACTAACAACTAATGCACTGCTTAGATCAACAGGGAGTGCATCCATGAGAGAGAGAGAGAGAGAGAGAGAGAGAGAGAGAGAGAGAGAGAGAGAGAGAGTGAAAACAAAATAGAAATAAATCGTTTCGAAATTTGACTCGGTTCCTCATAAGAAAAGGATTTCATAAATTTGAAACCCAGCTAACACTGTTGTTCCTAGAAGAAGCATTATTGCAGCTTTAAGACACTTCTCCCCACCTTTTTAATAATCCTTACATCTTTCCTCGTTTCCTTTTATAATCATTCTTAACATCTTGCCTCATCTCTTGTGCGCAACTCTTACATCTTCCCGCACATCTGACTTAAAGCACCCTTAATACTTCTTTCCTCTCTTACGCAAACAATGGCAACAGTGGTTTGTCTTCAGTGATTTGGAGACAGACCAGACAGACGTTGTCGTCTCTCCTTTGACTTCTAAAAACTACATGCAAACTTCTATTGCTCTGTATTCCTCTTACAAAACTACTTACTTCAGCACCTGCTGTATCCTACTCTTCCCTAAAATGGAAGATGCAGTATCAGCAAAAATACAAACTGAGAAAAATGGTAGATATTCCCTTGCCTTACTACTGAATTTGCAGATAAGGCAAATGGGACTACCATAAATACTTGTGGAAAGCATTGAAAATCACTCTGAAACTGCAGTGACTTGTGCATTAGTGTTTCACGAGCCCAATAGTGGCATATCTCAATTTCGAAAATTTTACAGATACTGCAGTTTTCCAATTTAGGGCAGTACTGTTTTACAGCTCTGAAACCACGTACTGTACGAGTGCATTGCTTTGGACCTCTCTCCCAGATTACGTTTTCTTTGATTCCGGAACTGTAAACCTTTCCATCTTTCCTGACGGGATTTAATAATTTCTTTTGAGGGGTTAAGCCCTACAGGTTTTTATATAACTTTTTTTTCCCTTCTGGCCTTGGCAGCTGCGGTCCACTAGGTTGTTCTTCCCTTAAACACCACTCCATTAAATGCCCTTTCTAAAATGCCATTCCCTCAAATGTTCTTCCCTTAAATGCCATTTCCTTGAATGCCAGTCCCTCAAATACCTTTCCCTTAAATGACATTCCTTTAAATGACATTCCCTTGAATTCCATTCCCTTAAATGTCATTCCCTTAGATGATCTTCCCTTAAATGCAAATTCCTTAAATATCATTCTATTAAATGTCATTCCCTTAGATGCCATTCCCTTAAGTGCTCTCCTCTAAAATGCAATTCCTTTTCCAAATTTCAAATGTCATTCCCTTAAATACTCTTCTCTTAATTGCCCTTCCCTTAAATGTTGCTCGTTAAGTGTCCTTCCCTTAATTCCCATTCCCTTATATGCCCTTCCTTTGAAAATATAAAATTCGTTGCTTTTCCACTGAATTGTGTCCCAATACGTTGCCATTCCCTTGAAAATTGCTACTCCGCGTTGCCCTTACCTGAAAATTGTCACCTTACTCCGTCTCTCCCTTAAAAATGCTGCGAATCGACAGCAAAATCATATGCAATCTAGAATGTTAGAAAATCAGAATAAATAGCACATGATCAGCCATATTCTGGAACGAGGACATTGTTATTATTATTATTATTATTGAGGAGACCTTCTCTAAGGGCAGTAGCAATGAAAATAATGGCTGTTTCTCCGGGTTTCTATTTATACAGAGTCTTCTTCTTCTTCTTCTTCTTCTTCTTCTTCTTCTTCTTCTTCTTCTTATTATTATTATTATTATTATTATTATTATTATTATTATTATTATTATTATTATTATTATTATCCCCACGTGTGCATAAATATAAGTTATGCTTTACGTATTTCTATAATTCCTTCGTTAATATTGTTACGTGTGACTGTCTCTGCGTTGCTAAATATACAGTGTCCAGCTGCAAAGGTAAACGGCTGTAAGTAACGTAGAGATATATATATATATATACGTGCGCTCACACCTGCAATAGGTCAAAGGCCGCAGACACACTCATGCGACAAGTGTTTGAAGCAATAATCCGTCACACTTGTATTGGCGGAAAGTACAAATAAAAGTGAACCCTCTGGACCCGTCAAACCCTCTTGGACAGTTACCATGGAATGCAGAATTTTGGTCAAAGGCCAAGCGCTGGGACCTATGAGGTCATTCAGTGCTGAAAGGAAAATGGGAGTCAATAAAGTTTGAAATGTGTTAACAGGAGGAAAATCTCGCAGCTGCACTATGAAACAACTGCTAGGAGAGGGTTGAGGAAACTAAGATGGAAGGAAGAGAATATGAACGGAGGCACAGTAAAAGGAACAAAAGGTGTTGCAGCTAGGGGCCGAAGGGACGCTGCAAAGAATCTTAAGTAATTCCTATTGTGCACCGCATGAGGCGCACTGACAGCACTACCCCACTGCGGAGGACAGGTACCATGACCTGGGACGAAACTGTCCCTCTCCCTCGAAAAATGAAAAAGGCTCAAGTCCAAACATGAGGAGAGCAAGTTAGTTTCTCTTTCTTCACATCATTACATGGAACAAGTCCTTAATTCTAAAGGCAGTATCGTCATAATTTTATGGAAGAAGAAAACATAAGTCAACCTTGGGTATTAATATTTTCCTGTTTACATTCCACTTCTCGTCAAGTTCATTAGGCAACC
This sequence comes from Macrobrachium rosenbergii, assembly GCF_040412425.1. NCBI lineage: Eukaryota > Metazoa > Arthropoda > Malacostraca > Decapoda > Palaemonidae > Macrobrachium > Macrobrachium rosenbergii. The sequence continues at coordinate 29,674,824 of NC_089784.1, forward strand.
TTCCAATGTACACCAAACTATCTTTGTTTCATCCACATGAAGCGAAGGGTACCTTTGCATATTTCGTTTATATCTCGTTATAATTGTTAATGAATTATTATTATTATTATTATTATTATTATTATTATTATTATTATTATTATTATTATTAAGAAGAAGAAGAATCTTAGTTTAACAAGACCACTGAGCTGGTTAAAGCTCTCCTTCATTAGATTTATTTCTGGAAGAACCAAGCCTAGCACCAAACTACTGCGGAATCCAACCACATTATAACGACTGTCACCAGAAATATATTCCTCTAATTCTTCATTATTATTAAGAACATGAAACCTATCATCTGGAAAAGAATGATTGAAATTCAAGTTCCAAAGAATATTGTTCATTAGGAAGAAGTAAGAGGAGATAATAAAAAATCAGTAAATTAGATAATATCAATAAAAAATGAGGAAAACTTGAGTCATTCATAAATTTAACTGCATATACAACTGACTCCTAAATGACAGCTCATGTAAAGAAAATAGTAGGTGTTAAGTTTGTTCTTCTGATGAAAAGTGTAAAGAAAGTGAGATTGATTCGCTGTTGTAGATGTGTCAAACAAAGGGTGAAGACTTTCAGCAGTTGTGTTGAATTGTAATGTTTGCGTAATGAATATGGTTTTCTAATGGCATGTACATTGAATAATAAATAAATAAATAAATAAATAAAGATATAAATAATCTGATGTATGAAATAATATAAAGACTTGTGTAGAAATGTAATGTTTGTGAATTAATATACTCTTCTGATGTAATGTACATTGAATAAATAAAAAAAATAAACAAATAGTTTTTAAAAAACAAAAATAAAAACACAAATAAATAATCTGAAATATAAAATAATATAAATACAAGAATGGAAACCTAATAAACACATAAACTGGTAGGTAAGACGATAAACTGGCATTATGCTTGCTCATAAACATCCCATAAAACCGGAAGAGAATTCGAGTGACAGATTTCTACAAAACAACGACAGTAGAAACTAAAACGAGGAGTAAAAAAAAAAAAAAAAAAATCATTGGGGTCGGCCGCGCCAAAATCCCACCTCATTACATGACGCAATTCCAACCCGAATTGCCTCATTATGTATGCGGGACCGCCTTAAATGAGAAGCAATTGGATCCCTTGAGCAGGTACGATTGGATTCTTTACCCACTCCTTCCTTCCTTGGCTCCCGCTCTACGCACCCGCCCCCCCAAAACTTTAAGTCGTGCGCTCCACCCACGGAGGAAAATATCACTTGCCCTAGCTTAGAGCTTTTCAATTACCTCCACTCGGGTTGGGAAAATCATTTCAGAGATTTTAATCATGGTAGAATACTGGAGTTTCTGTCTGGTTAATGGTTAATTATCTTAAGGGACTCTGAATGATGTTACAGTTATAATGATTTCACCATACACATACATATATAACTTTACATACATAATTAAATTTTATATGTATAAATAAATATATACATGTATATATAATATATACAATATATATACTTATATGTACATATATTTATACACATGTGTCTAACTATATATATATATATATATATATATATATATATATATATATATATATATATATATATATATATATATATATATATATATATAGTGTATGTATGTGTGTGTATATAATTTGAAATCACAAAAACATTTGATATACAATTCACTATAGCCCTATTCCTGAGGTATAGTGGATTGGATATTAAATGATATTTGTGGTTTAATATTTGAGAATATAAAAAATTCACGCGTGTACAAGTGAAAAAATATATTCGTATCTTACCAGCAGAATCGTGGATGAATCTATTATGGAGGAAACTTCTGCAACCTAGGCCGCTGTATGCACCTGTGCAGATGGAGAAAGAAAGGTTAATTATCTAAGCCATCTCACAATACACACATAAAGACACATACACACACACACACACACACACACATATATATATATATATATATATATATATATATATATATATATATATATATATATTGTATATCAACAATAAGACCTTATTTATACAGGATGGTATAAAGCGGAGATTTTTTTACGGCCACCAGACGATAAGGACAGACAGTCCTTGACAACTTGAAACTTTTATTTCATAAAAATCTCGGTGAGATACCATCCTGTTTAAATGAGGCCTTGTTATTGTAGGTCTATTAATGCACAGAACAATTGTGCAAGCGATAAGTTTAATATATATATGAAAATATAAATATATATATATATATATATATATATATATATATATATATAATCCAGAAAATGTAAAAATTTATATATATATATATATATATATATATATATATATATATATATATATATATATATATATATATATATATATATATATATATGTGTGTGTGTGTGTGTGTGTGTGTGTGTAAACAGCTCTTTCATCTTCTATTTAAATTAGCTTTATGCAAATCCCTAAGCTTACTGCATAAAGCACCGTTCGCCTGTAAACGAAAATATATATATTATATATATAACTAACTCCCATCCAAAAATTATTCTGCATATTTTAAAATGATTTCCGTCTCACCAAGTCTTTAAATGATAAAAAAAAAGAACCACAGCTTTCTTCTTCTTCTTCTTCCTGCATAAACCTAATCAGTTCAGTCTTTCGGCAACAACGTATCCCCCCTTAGGGGGTTAATGCCGTCAGTGCACCTCATGCGGTGCCTGTAGGCGGAATTACTGTAGGTTCTTTGCACCGTGCCTCCGCCCCTAGCTGCAATCCCTTTAATTCCTTTTACTGTACCTCCTTTCATATTCTCTTTCTTTCACCTTACTCTCCACCATATCCTAACAACTGATTCATAGCGCAACTGCGAGGTTTTCCTCCTGTTACACCTTTCAAACCTTTTACTGTCAATTTGGCCTAAATTCCATATTCAATTCAATTTAGTTCAACAACGTATCCAAAGCCTGTTTGATTCCAATAAAGGTTTTTTCTCGGACTGAAAGAGTATTCGATTCCCTTAAAAAGCTTTTGTTTGTGTCCCTATTCAGCTCAAGGGGTAGCCTACCCATTCACATAAGGTAGGTTCTTTCAACGAACGGTACATTTTATTTCCATTAATAGGGGATTCTTTCTCCCGTTCGCTCTAGTGGCGTTTAAATTTTATTTTTGATTAATACTTATTTATAGAGGCTATTGTCTTACTAAAGAGGCTCTTATTTACCTCAGAAAAGTTTTTTTTTTTTTTACTTCAAGGATATCAAGAGATTATTCAGAAGGGATTTTCCACATTTTTAAGATTCCCTGAGCAAGATCTCCTTATATCTAAATAACCCTGTTATTGGATTTGAAAGCTATTTAAACCTTTTTATGGCGTTCGATCCAATTCATTTTTATTATTATTATTATTATTATTATTATTATTATTATTATTATTATTATTATTATTATTATTAATCTATTTAAACTTTTTTATGGTTCATTATGGTGTTCGATCCAATTCATTATTATCATTATTATTATTATTATTATTATTATTCTATTTAAATTTTTTTATGGTTCATTATGGTGTTCGATCCAATTCATTGTTATTATTATTATTATTATTATTATTATTATTATTATTATTATTATTATTATTATTATTATTATTATGAGATCAACCCCTGTTCATATGGAACAAGCCCCAGGGGCCATTGACTTGAAATTCAAACTTCCAAAGAATATGGTGTTCATTTGAAAGGAGGAAGAGAAGGTAGAAGGAAATATGGAAAGAAGAGGTCAGTTATTAAAAAATAAAAGAAAATAGATTAACAAATTAAAAATAATTAGAAAAAATGCAAGAACTGTTTTGGGGTTGTAATGCATTGCGCCTTCGCTTGAACTTTTGAGGTATACTATACATAAGTCTTTCACTTATAAAAGAATATCTATTTATTAACCTGGCCTTCCAGTGCTTTTAAAATAACGAAACTTCTTTAAAACAGTATGTATGTATTTTATACACATGTATACCCTTTGAGTACATAATTTCCTGCTTACCCAAATGGCTAAAATATGTTCTTATGCTAAGTATGAATAAAAATAAACTATAATGATTCAGTTATGTTTCATTTTAATAGAAGAGAATGCAATGCAGAATTCAGGCCAAAGGCCTAGCGCTGGAACCTATGAGGTCATTCAACGCTGAAAGAGCAACTGAGAGTAAAGGAAGCATTAAAGGTGTAACAGGAGGAAAACCTTTCGCGGTTGTACTGTGAACCAATTGTTAGGAAAGGACGGAAAGCAAAACGAAAGAAAGAGAATATGAACTGAGGTACAGTAAAGGGAATGAAAGGGGTTGCAGCTAGGGGCCGAAGGGACGCTGCAAAGAACCTTATGTAATGCGCGTGCAGTGCGCCACATGAGGTGCACTGATGGCACTAAACCCCTTCAGAATGTTTCATTGTAAAGATAAAAATAATATGCAAAACATGCCATTTAATTAACATCCATATCTTAGTCTGCTTAAGTAACCTAAACAAGCAAACAATCACCGTAAAAACGAAATTCCCATAGAAAAGCTTTATGATAAAAGCTCTAAGTCTGATAATGATTGACTCTTTTACGTAACTGAGGCTGTCCAGCCAAGCACCGGGGCAATTTCGGCCATCCAGCGTTTAAGAGAGAGAAAAGAGGGAGTTGCTGGAGTGGTTGAAATACGAGGATCTAAAGGTGGAACTGGGAGGAAAACCTTCCAGTTGCACTAAGAAGTTACAGTTAAAGGTTGAACAGCAAGACTGAAGGAAGGAAGAGGGAGTGGAGACAAAGTAAAAGCCTAAAATGTGCATGCAGCTGGGGGCCGAAGTGACGCCTCAAACACCCTTTAGTAATTTGCATCTGATACTTCAATACAATTTATATGTACTAAATCAAAACGTGGTCCATTGCAATCGTCTGCCCTAATGTATTGAATTGAATAGAGAATTTAGGTCCAATGCCAAGCACTGGGACCTATGAGGTCATTCAGCGCTGAAACGGAAATTGACAGTAAAAGGTTTGAAAGGTGTAACAGGAGGAAAACCTTGCAGTTGCGCTATGAATCAATTGTTAGGAGAGTGTGGAAAGTAAGATGGAAGAAACAGAATGTGAAAGGTGGTACAGTAAAAGGAACGAAAGAGGATGCAGCTAGGGGCCGAAGGCACGCCGCAAAGAACCATAAGTAATGCCTACAGTGCACCGCATGAAGTGCACTGACAGCACTACCCCTACGGGGGTCTGCCTTAACGTACCAACACCCAAAAGGACAGACACAGAGATATTTATACCGTTTTTTTTTTTTTTTTTTTTTTTTTTTTATCAAATTTGTTTTTCATTTGTTAAAAGTCATCGCGGAATAACTTGTTCCAATCCCAACATCCCAACCGGAGGACTAGGATTGAGACTAGTTATGGCTTGAAGACTTTTGGCTGCCCCTCTAACACTGATAACTACAGAAGCTTCTTGACGTGGTATGCTTTTTTTCACCGGAGGAGAAAATAACTCGAATCTTTCGAGAAAGTAATTAGGAATCCTATGAGAAAGTAATTACGAATCTTATGTGAAAGTAATCAGGAATCTCATGGGAGAGTAATTACGAATCTTATGAGAATGTAATCAGGAATCTCACGAGATGTAGTCAGGAATCTCATGAGAAAGTAATCACGAATCTTAAGAGAAAGTAATTAGGAATCTCACGAGAAAGTAATTACGAATCTTATGAGAAAATACCTCGAATCTTACCGAAGAAGTAATTATGAATCTTATACGAAAATAACACGAAAATTACAAGTAACACGAACTGTGTGTAAATAACACGAATCTTACGAGAAAATAACATGAATCTTATGAGAAAGTAATTACGATTCTTATGAGAAAATAACACGAATCTTATGTGGAAGTAGCACGAATCTTATGAGAAAATCAACACGAATCTTATGATAAGTAACACGAATTTTATGAGAAAATAACACGAATGTTACGATACAGTAGCACGAATTTTATGAGAAAATAACACGAGTATTATGATAAAGTAACACGAATTTTATGAGAAAATAACACGAGTATTATGATAAAGGAACACGAATTTTATGAGAAAATAACACTATTATGATAAAGTAACGCGAATTTTATGAGAAAATAACACGAGTATTATGATAAAGTAACACGAATTTTATGAGAATATAACACGAATCTTATGAGGGAGTAACATAAAACGTATGAGAAAGTAACGAATCTTATGAGGAAATAACACGAATCTTATGATAAAGTAACGAGAATTTTATGAGAAAATAACACGAATCTTATGAGGAAGTAACATGAATCTTATGATAAAGTAACACGAATTTTATGTGAAACTAACATGAACCTTATGAGAAAGTAATTAAGAATCTTATAAGAAAGTAAAACGAATCTTATGAGAAAATAACACGAATCATATGAGAAAGTAACGCGAATCTTATGAGAAAATAACACGAATGTTATGAGAAAGTAACACGAATCTTATGAGAAAATAACACGGTTATGAGAAAACCGTAAATAAATAAATGATAAGCCTAAAACATCTGTCCACTGAAGCCTATTTTTGTCAGCCTCCGATTACGAAGAAACATTGCTTAAGCATATGTGACACACGTGCACTACTACACGCTTGCTGGTATACCGATCAGGATACTGAAATATCTTTGAAACATTAATAAACACTAAAAATAAAAAAATGCAGGTGTTTGACTATTACCTTCTAACCCAATGTAGGGTTTTCAAATGATCTACACAGATCACTTATAAAAGAACATAAAAAATTAAATAAAAAACACAAAAAATTCAATAAAGTATAAATTAACAGCTACAATTAACTCTCATATGTTCATGAATAAGACATAGATAAACTAGTAAAAGAGTATTTCTCCTTTTAATATTGGGATTTATGAGCATGCTCCGTTAAGGCATTATCAAGGTGGGCATTATAATGTAAAAAATGTTAGCATTTTATACGAAAACTAAATTAAAAGAAAAGTATTATTTATATTTAGAAACCATAACGATAATGGCATCTTCTAGAGAGAGAGAGAGAGAGAGAGAGAGAGAGAGAGAGAGAGAGAGAGAGAGAGATTCTACTCCTTTATATAACAGAAGCCAAGCATGAGAATATTCAGATCAGATCCCACGTTAACTTTATGAGCATCAGTCAGTCATATCTTCCATAGTCTCATCGGAAGCAGAAAGATTTTCATGTAGGCTACATGACGCCATAATTCCATTTTTTCCCTCTGGGAGTGTCCCAAATTATCGTCTGTCCTCGGAAGGCCTCCTAAGGATGTTCTTGTAAGGTCATTCGTACGTCATAATGATGGTGGGAGCCAAAATTTAGACAGAACAACGTCAGAGGGGTGACAAGCCTAATTTGTGTGAAGCATAACATTAGTGGGGTGTTGAGACTAATTCGGCCAGGAATAACATACAGTGGCACCATATGAAGACCGAACCTAATTTGGACACAGTATGCATAACGCCAGAAGGAAGCTGAGTCTAATTTGGACATGTATATGTATAACATGAAGAGGTCGAGTCGAATTAACATCTAAATTCGACATTCTGTAATATTCATAATAGCAGGCTGAGCATAATTTAAACAACATACATAACGAGAGAAGGAAGCAGTCTAATTTAGACCTCGTACGCATAAAACCAGGAGGCTTAGCTTAATTTAGACATAATAAGCATGAAATTAATTACATAACGCCAGCAGACGACTGACCCCAATTTGCACGTATTACAGAAACTGAAGTCATTAAAAATGTTTTTACCAAGACCTCTAATGAAATATTGCTATTGTAATACACGCAATTATGCAAGGAACGTTTGCTCATCCACTGAATGACGCAAATCAAAATGCTTGAGTAACGCGGTGGTATTTGTCAAACCTTGAAGCTTCCTGACAAACACGACTTATGTCAAACGGGACGCTCCGATAACTTATCATCCTCTTCAGACTCGTATATGTCGGCGGGAGCAAAGCCCCTTCCTTACTATACCGGAAGCTCCCGTCTGGCGCCTAAACGAGACAGGCGATAGGGAATATCCGTGAGGATATGGCTAATACAGGGTCTCCGAGACTTTCTTGAAGTTGAATTATGCTTCTTGAGAACCTAGTTTATTAAATACCACTTCTCGTCTTGTGCAGGACCCACTAAATCCTGGTCTTATGAGAAGGGTAGGACTATATAGGT
>NC_089784.1:29685569-29693069 GCF_040412425.1 Macrobrachium rosenbergii
CATCTCTCGTTGGACACAAGTCACATAAATGACGTTAGCGGTCGATTTCTGTTAAGAAATGCAGGAAGATGGTTGAAGTCCATTTTCCATCTGTTATGGTTTTCCCATTTCGAATGATCGTAGTTTTGTCATTAGGCCTAATCTAATAATATTTTCATTTTTAATATTCTGCTTATTGTATTGATTTTCATTTCTGTTATTCGGGCCAGTTTTTGGAAGAGCATTCTGTTTTTTTTTTTCTCCTGTGAGGAATTCCCTGTTCTTTCTGTTTTTATGCGCTTTTATTTAGGTTGCTTTTTTGTCTGTTTGTTTGTTTGTTGGTCAAATCTTGTCACTCAATTTTTGACCTGTTCCCTTCGTGCGATGGACTTGAAATTTTGCATGGCTGCTCAATCCGAGTGACAATACAACCTTACATGATCAGTAGGTCAGCAGTGATCTCCATTGATCCTACAGTGACTTCTCCCAGTATCTCAGGATTTGTATGAAACTTTTCGAATTTTTCATACCTTCTTTGACTCGGTAAATAACTCCACGTATTTTTCAAATCTTCTTTGGCTCGACAGGATATCACGTTCAATTTCGTTAGTTACAATCATAAATCGGTTACAATTTCTGTCAAAATTAAAAAGTATAAAATAAAACAAATATAAAAAATTTTTTTTTTAAAACACGCTTTTATTAAAATGCGCTAAAAAGTGAAAAGTAATTTTTTGAGACACACCAGGATTTTCTTACAATAAATCATGTCTACAAAAATAAAAGCATGGACGTCAAAATGGAATTAAATACTACAAGCATTTCCGCTTTTATTTTTGTAGACATGGTTAATTGTAAGAAAATCCTGGTGTGTCTCAAAAAATAATTTTTCACTTTTTAGTGTATTTTAATAAAAGCATGTTTAAAAAAAATTTTTTTTATAATTTTTATTTTGTTTAACATTTTATCGTCTTGTTTTTCCTTTAGCACATCCTTCTTTCACACCATTCTTTGCTTTCTTGTATTTTTACATTCTCTGTATCCACTTTTTCGAAAAATGTCCTTCTGTTATCTTCATCTTTCCCTATCATCAGCCCCTTGCATTTTCCCTCCCGTTTCTCTGGCTTTTACTTATTATGCTTTCGTCTCTTTGTCACACGACATTGGCAATCTATTTCCCTTCCATATACCTTTTCACACGTTTGCTTCTATTTTTGTTTTTTTATTTGACTACTCTCTTCAATTTCCTTACTCCCTTTCGTTTCTTCTTCTCCTCTGTTCTCAGAGCTCCAATGGCTCTCTCTAATTACTTCTTTTGGTTTTCTGAAAAGAAAACTATTGAGATGGCTTTGTCTGTCCGTCCGCACTTTTTTCTGTTCGCCCTCAGATCTTAAAAACTACTGAGGCAAGAGGGCTGCAAATTGGTATGTTGATCATCCACCCTCCAATCATCAAACATACCAAATTGCAGCCCTCTAGGAATGGGAGTCATTCATGGCTAGGTCGAGAAGACAACTGCATTAAATGGAGGGTAGAGGAGGAAGAGAGAGAGAGAGAGAGAGAGAGAGAGAGAGAGAGAGAGAGAGAGAGAGAGAGAGAGAGAGAGAGAATAATTACACGTGATAATAAACAGATACCAAAGGGATAAACAAATAAAAATACCAACAAGATATAGAGGTAAATCCACCAGCATCCCACGAAACTGCTGTATATAACAAATGATAAAAAAATATATAAGGCAAGAAGAAAACCCCATTTATCCCTTCAAAGGGAGATTCTTCTGCCGATGCAGTAGAGAGAGAAGAAATATTTATTTTATATATATATATATATATATATATATATATATTATATATGAGGAGAAAAGTATAGCCTTAGTAGTTTTTATTTTATTTACGTTAAAGTTAGCGATCTGGCAACGATATCAGCCAGGCCACTACCGGACCGTGGTTAAAGTTCCATGGGCCGTGGATTATACAGCATTATACCGAGACCACCGAAAGATAGATCTATTTTCGGTGGCCTTGATTATTCGCTGTACAGAAAACTGGATTGAGATGAAAAAACTTCGGCGCATTTTTTACTTGTTTGTTTTTGTTTTCACACCCTTTACCTTCCAGTCCCCCTCATCTTGCAGTTCCTTTTATCTTCCAGCCCTCTCATATTACTGTCCGATTCGTCTTCCAGTAAGTCTTTCTTTTCAACCCCTTTCTTTCCCAGTTCAAATCATCTCTCAGCCCCCCTCATCTTTACATCCCCATTCCTCTTCCGCTCCTCTTCATTTTCCAGCCTTTACTCTTTCATTCATCTTCTAGTCCCTTTATTTTCCAGCCCTTCCTCTTCCAGTCCCCTTCATTTTCCAGACCTTCCTCTTCGAGTCTCCTTCATCTTCCAGTCTTGTTTCATCTTCCAATCCCTTCGTCTGCCAGTTCTTCCTCTTCCATTCCCCTTCACCTTCCAGGCCTATTTCACATTCCATTCCCTTTATCTTCTAGTCCCCTTTACCTTCCATTCTCCATCTGCCAGTTCCCGTTCGTCTTCCAAGTCTTCCTTCCTCCTCTGGTACTCTTTATCTTCCAGTCTTCCTTCCCTTTCCAATCATTTTCATTTTCCTGTTTTCCTTTTCCAGTCCCTTCGTTTCCCAGCTCTTCATCTTTCAGTCCTCCTCCTTCTTTCAGTCTTCCTTCCTCTTCCAGTCCCTTCATCTTCAAGTCCCCTTCTTCTTCCAGTCCTCTTCATCTTCCAGGTCTTCCTTCCCCTTCCAGTTCCCTTTATCTTTAAATCTTCCTTCCTTTTCCAGTCAATTTTTAATTTCCATTGCCCCTTCATTTTCCAGCCAATTCTCTTCCTTCATTTTCCAGTCCTTTCATCTTCCATTCCCTTCATGTTCCAGTCCTTTCATATTCCAGTCCCTTCTTCTTCCAGTCCTTTCATAATCCAGTCCCTTCATCTTCCAATCCATCTTCCAGCTCCTACATCTTCCAGTCCTTTCATATTCCAGTCCCTTCATCCTCCAGTGCTTTCATATTCCAGCTCCTTCATCTTCCAGTCCTTTCATATTCCAGTCCCTTCATCTTCCAGCTCCTTCATCACCTCCAAGGCCCCTTCACCTCGGTGTTCATGTTCCATTGTTCTCCATCGACCCCTTTGCCTGACCCTGACTTCCTCTTGATCCCATTTTCGCACATCGATTTAATCAGGCGAGACACAATCAATCTACCAAGTCTCTGTTCGTGCGTCTTTGTCCCCGTGCACAAGCAAACAAACACACACACACACAGACAAACAAACACAATACGATACGACATACGTGTATTTCCTCCTTTTTTTATAAGGTATCAATCATGAATAGGAACTGATTCTTGACAGGGTGATTTGTCTCGGTCAGAATTTCGAACATGACTTTCTCTCGTTTTTCTCGGGTTGCTTTCTCTTGTTTTCCTTTATTTTTCCAGTTTTTTTCGCTTCACTTTCTCTCGTTTTTCTCTGTTTACTTTCTTTCATTTTAATTTCTCTAGTTTTTCCCGTTTTACTTGCTCTTGTTTTCTCGCTTTACCTTCTCACATTTTTCTGGTTTTACTTTCTCTCGTTTTTCTCGGTTTACTTTCTCTCGTTTTCCTCGGTTTACATTCTCGTTTTTCTCGGTTTACTTTCTCTCGTTTTTCTCGGTTTACATTCTCAATTTTCTCGGTTTACTTTCTCTCGTTTTCTCGGTTTACATTCTCGCTTTTCTCGGGTGTTTTCTCTCGTTTTTCGGTTTACTTTTTCTTGTTTTCCTCAGTATACTTTCTCTCGTGTTTCTCATGTTCCTTTTGCTCGTTTTTCTTGTTTTACTTTCTCTCGTTTTTCTCATTGTACTTCCTCTTGTTTTTCTCAGTTACTTTCTCTTGTTTTCCTCACTATACTTTCTCTCGTTTTTCTCGGTTTCATTTCTCTTGTTTTACTTTCTCTCCTTTTTCTCTGTTTAATTTCTCTCATTTTACTTTCTCTCGTCTTTCACAGTTTAATTTCTCTTTCTCGATTTACTCTCTTATTTTTCTTGCTTTCATTTCTCTCGTTTTTCTCGATTTACTCTAGTTATTCTTTGTTTACTTCCTCTCACTTTACTCTCACTCATTTTTCTTAGTTTATTTTCTCTCATCCTTCTTTGTTTAATTTCTCTTGTTTCCTCGGTTTACTTTTTCTCGTTGTACTCGTTTTACTTTTTCTTGTTTTTCTAGCTATGCTTTCATTTATTTTTCTTATTTTACTTTCTCTCAATTTTCTCGGTTTACCTTCTCTGGTTTTTCTCATTTTTGTTTACTTTCTCTCGTTATTCTTGCTTTACTTTCTCTCATTTTTCTCTCTATACTTTCTCTAGTTTTTCTCAGTTTACTTTCTATTGTTTTTCCTGGCTTTACTTTCATTTTACTTTCTCTCGTATTTCTGTTTACTTTCTCTCATTTTAGTTTCACTTTTCTCATTTTACTTTCTCTCGTTTTTCTGTTTACTTTCTCTCGTTTTCCTTCGTTTAATTTCTGTTGTTTTCTCGTTTTACTTTCTCTCATTTTCTTATTTTTTTCTTTCGTTTTTCTCATTTTACTTTCTCTCGGTACCTATTTCGCTTTCCCCTCCGAGAATCTCCAACGTGAACGAAATAAGTTTAGCACCACGAATACATTTAATAAGGAACAGTGTTCATGCTGACTGATAAACAAGACAAACAACGGCCGAGCAAACACGAGGTCGCTGACAGCACAGAGGCCTTATCAGCGTCCCAAACAATCGATGCCCTTCCGACGTAAACAAAGTGTCGGTCATCTGTTCTGATTATGGCTTAATATATTCGTTCGCTTTCGGTACCGGTATAATGAAAGCTAGTTCAGTAGCTTTAACAGTATTACATTATTTCGACTCATCACCTTGTTGACTGATTGATTGATTGATTATAGAATTTAGGCCAAAGGCCGAGCACTGGGACCTAGAGGTCATTCAGCGCTGAAACGGAAATTGACAGTAAAAGTTTGAAAGGTGTAACAGGAGGAAAACCTCGCTGTTGCACTATAAATCAATTTTTAGAAGAAGGTAGAAAGTAAGACGGAGGAAAGAGAATGTGAACGGAGGCACAGTAAAAGGAACGAAAGGGGTTGCAGTTAGGGGGCGAGGGGACGCTGCAAAGAACCTTAAGTAATTGCCTACAGTGCACCGCGTGAGGGACGGCACTATCCCCCTACGGGGCTCATCATCTTGTCGAAGTCTTGTATAGAAAGACAGGGAGTTGATACAGACTTGCAGGTATTATGCAGAGTATTAAGAACTCCTGGAATGCTTTGTTGAGGCACAAATTGTCTTTATTCTGAACTTCTCACCACACCCACAGACATAGGGTTGTATGTCCATTCTCATACATTACTCTTCATTACAGTCCGGCTAAATTTGTTTCTTTAGGAGTACAAAAGAGAGAGGGGTTAAAGTTGAATCAATACATAAAACGTAAGGTCAGAAAGCAATTAATAATCCTGAACTGTCTACATAGGTTATGGCGCAGTCTCAGATTTGACAACATGAAGATAGCACCCGGTGGTAAATTTCTGAGGTGTGTGCTGGTGTTGCACAAGCCCCGCCTTTTTTTGTCATGTCCTTAGGTTAGGTAGGTTAGGTTAGGTTAGGTTAGGTTGGGTTGGGTTGGGTTAGGTTAGGTTAGGTCAGATTAATGTGTTTCCTATGATTTGGGTGTGGGAAACATAATCAGATTCTATGGTTAGTTTTTAAGATATGGCGTCCCGCTTTTTCTGGGAATGGTCCCGGTGCTTTGTTAGATCTCGGGAAAATGCTGCCCGGTGTTAATACTAAATTTCACATGACGCCTGACCCGCTAGGCATAAATACACGCTTAGATGCAATTGTCAACTGGGAAAAATTCAACTAAAAGCCAGAGAAGTCACGAATGAGCTTTCAACGTTCTACATTTAGTAATAGTGTCATGCAAGGTAGAATATGACTGAATTAGACTGTTCTCAAATAATATCAACCCGGGTAAATTTTATCTTTAGTTTTCAACAACATATAAAAGATTAGGACTGAATACATACAAATGAAATATGGGCCGAAGTTTCCTCGCGCAATCGAGTTTTCTGTACAGCCGCTACAGCCTATAATCAAGGCCACCGAAAATAGAGTTATCTTTCGGTGGTCTGTATAATGCTGTATGAGCCGCGGTCCATGAAACTTTAACCACGGCCCGGTGGTGGCCTATCCTATATCGCTGCCAGAAGCACGATTGAGGCTAACTTTATCCTTAAATAAGATAAAAACTACTGAGGCTAGAGGGCTGTAATTTGGTTTGTTTGATGATTGGAGGGTGAATGAACGACAAACCAATTTGCATCTCTCTAGCCTCAGTAGTTTTTAATATCTGAGGCGGACAGAAAAAAGTGCGGACAGAAAAAGTGCGGACGGACAAAGGCCGCACAATAGTTTTCTTTTACAGAAAACTAATAAAAAGGGATAAAAGCTGATTAAATTAACAAAACCTTCGCATAAAATGCATAAATAAATTCTGACATAAAAGTATTTGATCTACATAATGGATTTATAAGATAAAGTTTTTAGCAAGATTTTTAGACAAATAAAACTGACGAAAGAAAACTTACTATAAACAAATGCTCCGACAATAGAAAGAGTTTGCAGAATATATGAATATCAAACTATCAAATAAATAAGCCAAGTACTTAAATTCCAAAAATAAAAGAAAAGAAAAGACACGGGAAATCAATCGCTGTGGTGTCGCGTTTACCAAAATCGTAACTTATGTAAAGAAATGCATATGTATACTGTGTTGATGTATACTGTAACCATATCGTAAATACTGTAATTGTAAATAATGTAAGTTTAATCCTTTCAATAAAAAGTAACAAAAAAAAAAAAAAAAAATTCGTAACTTTTAGAAAATTGGACATGACTCATCCAAAATCGATCCTACAAAAAACTCGGGTCAGGTTTTAGTCACAAGACACGGAGAAGGACAAAAGGATAAATTCAGTGACCCTCCCTAACCAGGTAAACCTAGACACTACCAGCCTTGCTTGGACGTGGTTTATCGGGGGTAAACATGGAATGAAAAGCTATAGGAATGTGAATCGACGCGTTCTGTACAGGTCGCTAAATGGTCGCAGAGCACACACCCACTGATATGGAGCGTGAGCAAACAACGGTTCCATTAACCGCTGAACCTGAAATGACACTTGTATGTACATTATATAACGCGTAACACGGCAATGACGTGAGGCAATTACGGTGTTGTTAACGTACTTGAAATATAATAATAATAATAATAATAATAATAATAATAATAATAATAATAATAATAATAATCCTTTCTTTCAGCTCAGGGCCATATGCATAGATAGACAATGAAATTACACTTGCATGCAAATTACATAACACATGACAGTACGGCAACGACGTCAGGAAATACCGGCATTGTTAACATACTTAAAATAATAATCATAATAATAATAATAATAATAATAATAATAATAA
>NC_089784.1:29695569-29700569 GCF_040412425.1 Macrobrachium rosenbergii
ATATCATCGGAGGCTCCAAAATTTCCTTTGCTATCTGGTAGAACCTATTTATAGACGAGATGGTTTCGGGAGATGCGTTCTTGCTTTATGACCAAGCAAAAGTGAGGTTGTGCTGTACTGTAAACGACGCATGTTGTACGTGCAATTACATGCCACACACATTTACTGTACGTGCATGCTTATGTAACTGTAATGCACATACACACACACAACACACACATACATGTATATATATGTATATACTGCATATATGTATATATCTCAAAAAAGGAAACACATATGTATATATATATAAATATATATATATATATATATATATATATATATATATATATATATATATATATATATATATATATATATATATATACCGGGCTAGCTGGGTGGTCGAAGTCACTTTCTATCGTTGTATCTAAGCCAGGAAGCGGTTCGAATCGCGCCGAGGACGAAGCACTTACCAATTATAATTCACCCTTTGGCGCATGTTATTCCCAAGGTATAGTGAACTTGTTATGAAGAGATATTTGTGGTTTAATGTTTGTGAACGCATAAAGTGAAAAAAAAAATTTTCATCCGGAGAATGACACATTGCACACATGCACACGACACACACACACACACACACACACACACACTCACACACATATATATACAAATATATATATATAAATATATATATATATATATATATATATATATATATATATATATATATATATATATATATATATATATATATATATATATATATATATATATATATATATATATATATATATATATATATATATATATATATATATATGTGTGTGTGTGTGTGTGTGTGTGTGTGTGTGTGTGTGTGTGTGTGTGCAACGAGTCATTCTCCTGATGAAAGGCAAATTAATTAATCTTTACCTTAGACAGAAAAGATAATTACTCCACGACAGCTTTCAGAAAACAACGTAAGCTCCTCCGTCACCAGAGTTGTTGTTTTGCCCTCACAACAACCAGCGTTGTTGCTTCTTTCCTCTTCGTCATCAACTCATCTACGTGATCATCAATGTCAATTTATTAATGGGTCTTTCCCCCTCGTGTGTGTTTGTGTATTTGTGTGTGTGTGTGTGTGTGCACTAAGTTCCGGTCACGTGAACCCCATGTGACCACACCCATATGAAAAATAGTTTTTGTGTTCTTTTTTTAGGAGAGAAGGTTTGTTTACTTGTTTCTTAAGTCCTGTCTTTTTTCTCTATGTTCGATCGACGAGAGCGTCAACATACATGAAATAATTTTCATATTTTAAATGTACATTTTGTGTATTATATTGTTTCTACCTTGTCTGATTACCTAAGGTTCCTTGAGAGAGAGAGAGAGAGAGAGAGAGAGAGAGAGAGAGAGAGAGAGAGAGAGAGAGAGAGAGGCTCCCGAATGATCTACCTTTCTAGTTTTCAACAAATCATTTGGAATGAAGTTGTCAGCCCTGTGCCATTCTCCACCCTAGTTACAACCCTCCTTAGTCGAATAATTATTGAGTACTCAGTTATTTGATATCATCACTTTCTCGTGGTTTTAAATGGAAAAATAAAGTCCGCAGTAGTATGTATGTATAGCAATATACATACATACTACTGCGGACTTTATTTTTCCAATTAACAACGTAATTTACTGCTTATGTCAACACAGACACGCCCAGGAATTGTTCCTGTTTTGTACTGAGGTTGTGCAGCTTCCAGGTCAAATATTGTGTTACATGCCTAGTAATTCAGTGTTATAGAACAACAACTGCTCTGAAATGAGGTTCTGTTATCAAAGAAAACAAGTGAAAAATGCGCCGAACTTTCTTGGGCGCAATCGAGTTTTCTGTACAGCGTATAATGCTGTATTGAAACTCTCAGCCACGGCCCATGAAACTCAAAGCCGCGGCCCATGAAACGTTCAGCCACGGCTTGGTGATGGCCTGTGTTGTTGGCACCTATAGCGGTGCCAGACGCACGATCATGACTAACTTTAACCTTAAATAAAATAAAAACTAATGGGGTTAGAGGGCTGCAATTTTGTATATTTGATGATTGGAAGGTGGATGACCAACATACCAATTTGCAGCCCTCTAGCCTCAGTAGTTTTTAAGGTCTGAGGACGGACAAAAAAAGTGCGGAGGGACAGACCAAAAGCCATCTCAATAGTTTTCTTTTACAGAAAACTAAAAGCATCCCCCTTTAAATTTTTGTATAATATGAATTTTCATAACCTTAACCTGAGTTCAAGACAGAGAAAATGTTGTCAGGCGCTGAAGCAATTTGTCTTTTGTATAAGGGGTGAGACTAGAAATCTCATTCAGTATGCAAATCCAGTACTTGAAAACGGAAAGACTGCATCCTCTCAGACCACCTTTCTTTTGGGATGCAACGATGTTTCCTTCCTTCCTTCTCTCTTTAAATCTTCAACTGAAAACCCTTTTGGACAGAGTCAACAGATTGTAAACCCAAGAGGACTCCAAAGTTATAGTAAAAGGTGATAAATAAATGCGAGGGACTAGAGAATAGAGAATAAAACCGATACACCTGAAATTCAGGAGACGTCAGTAGCAGAGGCAGAGAGCTGGAATAAATTTGCTCCCCGCTTAAATATTTGGAGGTCAGAGGATTCCACAACTGCGCTAGGCAAACTATTCCATATTTTAGTTGTAGCCAAGATAAAACTCCTACCAAACCGAGTAGTATTAAGCCCGATGCAAGAAAATGGTACACTGTGTGCAGTGTTTGATAAGAAACGAAGGTAAGAATCTTTTCTCTGAAAACAGTCGTATCACAACAAACACAATCAAATAGCGGAACTGGAAAACTGGCATAAACTGTCTGTTAAGAACTCGGCAGTTCATATTTGCGTACCAAATTAAACTGACTTGTAAGTTGCTTGTTCTGTGCAATCTAATTGGTAAAACATAAGTAAAAAGATCAGGTACAGTTCCGCGTAATCCGTATTTGAACGACGAAATTAAAATTATATTAGTCAACGTTTTCTGGACGAGAGAGAGAGAGAGAGAGAGAGAGAGAGAGAGAGAGAGAGAGAGAGAGAGAGAGAGAGAGAATCCAATTACCTTACAAAACCTGGTACAGACAAAGGAAATGCACTTTTACATAAGTTAAGAGAGAGAGAGAGAGAGAGAGAGAGAGAGAGAGAGAGAGAGAGAGAGAGAGAGAGACTAACTTACAAAACCTGGTGATAGACAAAGGAAATGCAATTTTACACAAGTTAAGCGAGAGAGAGAGAGAGAGAGAGAGAGAGAGAGAGAGAGAGAGAGAGAGAGAGAGAGAGACTAACTTACAAAACCTGGTGATAGACAAAGGAAATGCAATTTTACACAAGTTAAGCGAGAGAGAGAGAGAGAAGAGCGGGGGAGGAAGGGGAATTGCTAATCTGTTTTGGCAAAGTCCTATGACTTACATAAATGAGGTAGGGTTATCTGTATTATGAAGTATTTATAAAATCTGGACACAAATAATAATAATAATAATAATAATTCATAAAATCTGGGCACAAATAATAATAATAATAATAATAATAATAATAATAATAATAATAAAAATAATAATAATAACAATAAGCAAGATTCGTTTACATTACCGCAAGAAGAAAGTATCACTCACTGATGTCGCAATACCATTAGACACCAGCGTAGATGAGAAAGAAAGAGAGAAAATTGATAAGTATCCAAACCTGAAAATCGATATAAGAAGGACATGGAACATGCCAGTGGAAATTGTACCGTTAATCATACGAACACTAGGCACGATCCCAAGATCCCTGAAAAGGAATCTGAAAAAACTAGATGCCGAAGTAGCTCCTGGACTCATGCAGAAAAGTGTGCTACTAGAAACAGCGCACATGGTGAGAAAAGTGATGGACTCCTAAGGAGGCAGGATGCAACCCGGAACACCACACTATAAAAACCACCCAGTCGAATAGGATGACTGTGATAGACAACACCCACCAAAAAAAAAAAAATAATAATAATGGAGAAACAAAGCCACAGTTATGTATATGTACATATTTTTAAAAAGACGGAAAAGGGGAATCGAACAGTTTCCCGAAAGCTTTCTGTACAGATTCATCTTTAAATATATGTATATATACACAGCTGTGAATTCGTTTCTCCATTTCAAGACTCATGCTACTATGGGTATTTTTTACTACTACTACTACTATTACTAATAAAAATAATAATAATAATAATAATAGTAATAATAAAGTATAGAACATCTGAATTTGTTATGGATACATGGCCTTAAAGAAGTGTGAATTGTTTACGTCTGCAAATATTATCTTATAAAGTTATAACACTTTACGAAATCTCTTTACCAAGCTGTAGCAGAACTTAGCACGAATTATATTGGCACAAATTTGGAAAGCAATTCATTTATTCACAGAACCGGAATGCAAATTATCACTGAGTTCTTGACGGGTCAATGGGGGCCACTCGCTCTTTGGAGCGTTCATTCCCAAGTATAGTCAAATTGTATTCCCAATTTAGAATCCTCTTTTCCTGCCGAGAGGGACCAGAAAAGCTGAACAACAGCAACTACATGCAGTCAATGTGCGTCGCTATCGAACTTCTCGGTTCCAGAGGTCCTTTATTCCTCACACGGTTGGACTGTGGAACAGTCTCCCTGAGGATGCAGCGCAATTGGAACCTCAAAAGTTCAAGCGATGATGCAATGCATTACTGCCTTTAAACAAATCTCCTTGTACTTTTAATAATTTTTTTTTACATCTTTATCTATTTATTTATTAATTTTAAAACTTGTTTTTATCTTTTTGTGTATTTCCTATTACCTTCTGTTACTTCTTTTAAAAGACCATACTCTTTGGAAGCTTGAATTTCAAGCCCGTGGCCCCTGTAAGATTGTTATATACGAATAGGGTTCATCTCTTGAATAATAATAATAATAATAATAATAATAATAATAATAATAATAATAATAATAATAATAATCTCTTCATCTGTAACGAATCCAGGTCAA
>NC_089784.1:29703069-29713069 GCF_040412425.1 Macrobrachium rosenbergii
TTGGCATTGAAAAGGCACAAAAACTAATTAAGAGAATGAGTTAGGTACGAAAAAATAAGAGTAACTTACATAATTATAATGGGGACTTGATTTCAAAGTGACCAGGCATGTAAAAACATTATCATATAACAATATATCGCTGAGAAAACAAATGAACATTTAATGCCTACAATCTCCTGGCTCAAAGTAAAGGAACTTTCCAATTTTTTTGGTATAATAACAACCTTATGCACGTTTTTCATGGCAAAACTCTATATTATTTATATTCAGATGAGAGGCCCTAATTACCAAAACAGATTATAATATTTACGTGTATTTGTAATGTGAATATTTTTGGAATCCCTTCAAAGGTCAAACCAGCGATAAAATAAATAAATAAATTATCCTGGGACTATAAAAAAATATAATCTTCATCGAATTTCAAAATGGAGACTAATTAATAGTGTTGAATTTAAAGATTAATTTTGACTCCACTTTGAGCAATAAAACACTACTTTGGGCTAACAATGAAGGCATGAATTCATTCAATATATAAAAACATCAACTTTAATACCTTATTTCTATTTACCTTTTCTTTAAGTTTGAAACTTCAATTTTCTGCACGTTTTAGAAGTTTGAAGCTTCAGTTTTCTGTGCTATACATAAATCTGCACGTCTGACAGAACTTCTGCCCCGAAGTTTATCTAGTTAACACAGAACTTGACTAAACAGAAAATAATGAAAATATGGACGTTTGAAATATAGAAAATAAAATTCTTTTTCTTCACTCGACGGACACCAGAAGTTCACTAATTAGCTTTGTTCGTGCTGCTGACGGCAACAAAGTTACATAATAAGTTTCTGAAATCTTTGGAAACTTACTGTATTTCAGAAATTCCTTCCCTTCTATGTATCCGGACATAATGGCGCATTATTATAGAACGACAGAGCCTTGCCAACCGGTTTCTCTTTTTACAGGGGTGGGGGTGGGAGTTGGGGGGTGAGGGGTGGAAGGGATTACCTGAAGACGAGGGATTTTATAGGAGTTGGTGATATGATCAGAAAGGTCTCCATTAGCTGTCGTGTGCGTATTTCTCAATAGTTTATATACTTGTATATTTATCAGTAGTTTGTGTATTTGTATATCTATCAATGGTTTGTATACTTGTACATTTATCAATTGTTTGATATTTGTATATTTATCAATAGTTTGTATATTCGTATATTTATCAATAGTTTGTATAATTGTATATTTATCAATGGTTTGTTTGTATACTTGTACACTTATCAATAGTTTGTGTATTTAAATATTTATCAATAGTTTGTATACTTATATATTTATCATTAGTTTGCATATTACATTCATCAACAGTTTGTGTGTTTGTATATCTATCGACAGTTAGTATATTTATATATTTATCAATAGTTTGTATGCTTGTATATTCATCAACAGTTAGTATATTTGTATATTTATCAACAGTTTGTATATTAGTATATTTATCAATAGTCTGTATATTTGAGTATTTATCAATAGTTTGTATATTAGTATATTTATCAATAGTTTGGATATTTGCATATTTATCAATAGTTTGTAAATTTGTACATTTATCGCAGTTTGCGCACTTATTAATAGTTTGCGTATTTTTATATTTATCAATAGTTTGTATATTTGTAAGCAGTTTGTATATTTGTATATTTATCAATAGTCTGCGTAATGTATATTTATCAGTAGTTTGTATATTTGTATATTTATCAATAGTTTGCGTATTTGTGCATATATTGGTAGTTTGTATATTTGTATATTTATCAACGGTTGCTATACTTTCTCCTTATTCGAGTTATTCACGGGTGACCTCTGGTACTCCAGCTTCATTCGTGTTTTTTTTTAATCACAATATGAATAAAAACCTCTTCCTGCCAAAGAAAGATTCTTGTACCATTGTCTAAATTGTCCGTTCGTTGTCAATCGATGCGTTGCATTCCATTTTGACATCATCATGAAAAAACTGTTTCTTCGGCTCAATCGAGGTTTCTGTACAGTGTATAATGCAGTATGAAACTCTCAGCCGCTGCCCATGAAACTGTTAGCAGCGGCCCATGAAACTCAGCCACAGTCCGGTGGTGGCCTGTGTTGTTGGTACCTATATCGGTGCCAGAAGTACGATTATGCCTGAATTTAACCTCAAATAAAATAAAAACTACTGAGGCTAGAGGGCTGCAATTTGGTATGTTTGATGATTGGAGGGTGGATGATCAACATACCAATTTACAGTCCTCTAACCTCAGTAGTTTTTAAGAACTGAGGGCGGGCAGAAAAAAGTGCGGACGGACAGACAAAGCCGGCAGGATAGTTTTCTTTTCAGAAAACTAAAAGTAAATGATCTCAGCCTCCCTGAGGATGTGCAATTAGAGCCACAAAGGTTCAAGCGAAGATGCAATGCATTACTACCCTAAAGCAATTCACTCTGCATTTTAATCATTTATGTATATTTCTGTCTATTTATTCATTTATCTTTTTTTATAATAGCTATTCTCTTCTTTCTGTATTTCTTATTATCTCTGAAACTTCTTTCAAATGAACAAGATATTCTTTGGAAACTTGTATTTCGAGTCAACGGCCCCTGTGGGCTTGTTCC
Source organism: Macrobrachium rosenbergii (assembly GCF_040412425.1). Taxonomy (NCBI): domain Eukaryota; kingdom Metazoa; phylum Arthropoda; class Malacostraca; order Decapoda; family Palaemonidae; genus Macrobrachium; species Macrobrachium rosenbergii. The sequence goes on from NC_089784.1 coordinate 29,705,685, forward strand.
ATACGAATAGCGTTCATATTCAGAATAATAATAATAATAATAATAATAATAATAATAATAATAATAATAATAATAATAATAATAATAATTACGAGTGAAGACAAGCATGGGTATCTGAAAATTCATTGAGCCTCTGTCGACCCTTAAAGTGAATCTAAGAGGGAGATGGTCATGGGACTCGCAACATCATCCCAAAAATCTCGCTGAGCATGAATTACAATGAGCGACTTCATAAAGCTTCTGCATCAGTTGAAAGTCATGCAAAAGTAAGACATTAAAATAATCACTTTTGCATAGATGGAGCTAATAAGCGTCATAATTCTTAAAATTAAGTAATCGCAAGTCATATCGACGTTATTGTAATCATTATATCCATTCTAAATCATTACATTCGTTATAACTCATTATATCCATTCGAACCCGATTCGATCGTTAAATTCGACGTAATACCCCTGACCTGGTCCCTCCCCCCTAAAATCTCGATTTCAAAACTGACCCTTCGGATAACGAATGTAGCGGCCATTAACGTCTCTTTATTATTTATCACACGGCATTATTTTCCACGTTGGGGAAGCAGCTGCTACGAATATAAATCATAAAATCTTTGCTTAACACCTTGGCTAATCAATTAGTATTCCAGTCCACGGCGGGAGGCTTGATTTGGGCGGTCGACTTAAAGATGGGGGAACAGCATTTCCACCGCGCAGGGTAGAAGGGGGATTCGCATCCTGTATTGATTCTCAGTTTCCAGTTCTCTCCACTCTGGCCTCCTTGGTTGCGACTTCACGAATGTGGGTGCCGGAGGCCGCTGTCGAAAGGAATCGCATTTTCAACCAATATACTCTGTTTTCTTTAATATAATAAGAAAAATTGGATGCGAAATGGCCAAAAATGATAACTGACGAACCCGATAAGTATAGTTGTCTTGGTGTCAACAGTAATTACAAATTGTTCTGAAGAAAATTCCACCCTCGGTCCCAGCAAGCAAAATTCAGTTAGATAAAAATTTTGGGTGGCCAAGTACTTAGAAGTTAAATAATTAATCATAAATAAACATATATATATAAATACTTATTAATTTCATTTATATTTAAATAAAAAGCAAAAGTCAATACGAGTTCCATTTGATACGACTTTTGAAACCGAACGTTACAAAACAAAGCCTCTTAGGGCTCACAGAAAAAACAAAAGGATGGCCACTAAATGATGCAAATGGCATACTGAGAGAGAGAGAGAGAGAGAGAGAGAGAGAGAGAGAGAGAGAGAGAGAGAGAGAGAGAGAGATCACTTCTTAAATCATTCTTTTTTATATTCTTATGTGCCCTTGTTAATAATATACTTATTTTTCTTAGAGTACCTAGAAAGCTTACCAAGAAGAAGATTAAAAACTGATTTGATTCTATCATCTGGTGATGCAACAACACAGATAAAGCGATAAAGAAAACAGAGAAACGGAAGAAAGCGAGACAATTTGCGAAGGACGTAGAAAGGAAGAAAGTAGGGAACAAGATAAAGAGAAAGCAAGAGAGAAAAATAAGAAGAATGTCTGGAAAGAAGGAAAAAGCAAGATTGACTAAGAGGGACATGACACCGCCTGATCTCTCTTCCGGAGCGTGACTTGCATACATTATTCCGCTTCGCTTGTCGCCAGATGAGGAAGAAAAGAGGAGGAGGAGGAGGAGCAGCAGGAGGGGGCGGAGGAGGGGAGGATGAGGAAGGGAAGGGAAACAAGGAGGAGGAGGAGGAGGAGGAGGAAGAGGAGCAGGAGGAGGAGGGGAGGATGAGGAAGGGAAGGGGAACAAGGAGGAGGAGGAGGAGGAGGAGGAGGAGGCGGAGAAGGAGGAGGAGGAAGGGAAGGGGATAGAGTAGGATGAGGAGGAAGAGGAGGAGGGGAGGAAGACGAGGAAGATGAGGAGGGGAGGAGAAGGAGGAGTGTAGGAAGCGGTGGAGGAGGAGGAGGAGGAGGAGGAGGAGGAGGAGGAGGAGGAGGAGGAGGATGAGAAGGTTGAAGAGGAGGAGGAGGAGGAGGGGAGGGGAAAGTTGAAGAGTGGATTGAGGAGGAGGAGGAGGAGGAGGAGGAGGAGGAGGAGGAGGAGGAGGGGAAGAGGGAGGAAGTGGGATTGCAAGCAAATGTTCATTATAATTCAGTCGACTTCTACGATAACACGAGCACGTGATATTTCTTGGAGAAATGTTCTTTTTTATAAGAATTTCATAAGCATTATTTTTCCTCAGGACGCAAATATTGTTTTTTTTTATTAACCTATAGTGTCATTTCTTTCCATCTGCAAGTTTCTCCTTTTCATATGCCGCCTCTCCAGCCAGAATTTTCTTAAATAATTAGGCTTCGAGTGATTGTTGTTTCTCGTATGACAGCTATGAAATACTGAGAAGCAGTACCTGTGAAGAAGGTGCAGGTAGAATATTCTAAGGCAATATTCTAAGATGAATAAGGAAAATATAAATTCCAGTATCTAAGTTTACAAAAGACTTCACAGCAAGAAACAAGTAAAATATGCGCCGAGGTTCTTTCGGCGCAATCAAGTTTTCTGTACAGCCACTACAGCGTACAATCAAGGGAAAAGAAAACAGATCTATCTTTCGGCGGTCTCGGCCTAATGCTGTATGAGCCGCGGCCCATGAAACCTTAACCACGGCCCGGTGGTGGCCTGTCCCATATCGTTGCCAGAGGCACCATCATGGCCAACTTTAACCTTAAATAAAAATAAAACTTAGGCTATAGAGGGTTGCAATTTGGTATGTTTGATGACTGGAGTGTGGATGATCAACATACCAATTTGCAGCCCTCTAGCCTCAGTAGTTTTTAAGATCTGAAGGCGGACAGGAAAAAGTGCGAACGGACAGACAAAGCCGGCACAATAGTTTTCTTTTACAGAAAACTAAAAAGTAAGTCAGAATCTAATCTGGCTTGTAGAGAGCTCATGCATTCGGTCTATGTGGACTCCCCGAAAGAAGTCTCAAGTAATCTGGGGAGTGAATGCGCTGAAAGATGCAAATTGAGTCTTTAGGCGAGTTATTTATTAAATTTTCAGATGTCCGGATTGACTATTTTTATTTGTTATGCGTCGTACATAATTAAGCCTTTCTGTTGTTATTTGCATATTGCAATTTTTGAAATCAATATATGTATGACACTTTATTGAAATCAGTGTGTGTTACACTTCACTGAAGTCATTATGTAAATTACAAATTTTTGAAATCAAATCTGCACGTTCGCCCCAAGAGGAGAAAATGAAAAACTAATTACTGAGTACATTCGTGTAATTGTTATACATTTTCAGTACCTTGAAAATGTGTAACATTACATGAAAGTACTCAGTACTTAGTTTTTCGTTTTTTCATCTTTGTATATATATGGACCTATATATATATATATATATATATATATATATATATATATATATATATATATATATATATATATATATATATATATATATATATATATATATATATAATACAAATAATCAACACACAGTCACGTGTGGAACAGAAATAAATTTCTGACTCACATCACGATCGAACAACAGGTCTTACAGTTGAAAGACCTCGGTTCGATCCTGATGTGAGTCAGAAATTTACACACACACACACACAAACACACACACATATATATATATATATATATATATATATATATATAAGATAAAATATATCAACTCGTTACTCCTCTTCTTGTTAAGTGGTTATCATTTCTGACAAATTGTATATTCGGTAGTTTTTCGTCTCACAGTAATTTCAGTTCTCTTCCGTAATCATTCATAAGCCCGTTTTCTTTACGCCTTCCGGTAAACAATCGAGATTTCGCGCGAAAACGGGAGGCAATCACTTAACCTTGGGTGACACGCTCCCTATAAAAAAAAAATCATGGTGTTTTGTCTTCTAGCCAACGGCTCTCAACTCGTGTTTACATAAACCTCAAATCGATACGTTTGATTACATTGTTTACAACCTATCGAACCCTACGGGGGAAGGAGGCAGAGGGGTGATGACCCCTAAATATACAGTGTCCTAACTAGAATGCCAGGTAATAATTTTAAGACAAATGGTGTGGCCTGGACGCCAACGGTCACTTCAGTGTGGTCACTTTCTGCAACGCCATCGGCAAGAAGAGGAAGGGCGCTTGTTCCTGCTGAAGGTAAGGCAGCAATTATGCTGTTCGTAGTTTGAGGGTTTGCGTACGAAGTGGGTCGTCGTTATATTAGTGGCGTTTCTCGATATTTATATATATATATATATATATATATATATATATATATATATATATATATATATATATATATATATATATAACAAAAGATGCAGAAAATGATTGCAAAATGTTTACGTAACTTTCGAAGGGACAATTTTCCACCATCTTTGAAAGCGCAAATGGTAACATTCCAGTTTGAAAAGCAATGCAAGAAATACATAATAAATGCAAAATAAAAAAAGTATGTACATACTAAGCAATCTTCTAAATGGTTACAGTGTGTCAAAAAACTTATTTACGATAATATTTTATCTAGAACGAAAGATAATAAGGAAATGAATTTCATATAGTGGTCTGTTCATGTGGCAAATGAGCACAGTGTGTCTTCAAGTTCCCATTATTGGAATGGAAAATAGAATTTAGGCCAAAGGTGGGACCTATGGGGTCATTCAGCGCTGAAACGGAAATTTAGAAGTAGAGAGGTTTGAAAGGTGTAACAGGAGGATAACCTCGCTGTCGCACTTTGAAACAAATGTTAAAAGAGGTTGGATAGCGAGATGGAAGAAAGAGAATATGAATGGAGGGACAGTAAAAGGAATGAATCAAGTTTCCATTACTGAGAGACTTTCATTACAAATGTACTTGTGTTATCCTACTAAATATCATGCAATGCGTAACCGTATATATATTTTCTGTGTGTAACACAGAGAGCTTACGAGTCATGACCTAACCGTCCGATCAACTCTCATAAAATCTAGAACGTGAAAATCCAAAGCAACATAATGTAGTACTATTACGTGGACGAGGCAGCAGCTAAACTACTTAAACATCGCGTCATCTGTCCGAAGAATGTGATTATAACAAAAGGTGTATCCCTCCTCTTGTTACTTGGAGGCGAATTCATTCCTGGAGTTTGTATTTCACGCGCTTTCACATTTTTGAAGGGCTAGTTTTGGAAGTTGGTAGCCCCTTGCCTGTGTCCACCCAACAACGACCCACTACTATCGACCGGCTATCAGGTACAGAGGTTTTAAAAAATTTACATGAGGCCAACAGCAAAGGTGCCTAAACTTAATATGATTCTTAAGATGTTGCAGTCAATTGCCTCTTGTCCGTTGGTCAGCGGTTCAGCTGGCATATTATCCAGTGAAGATATACCGCGTTTTTAGTTTTCGTGAATAGTGTGACATATATATTTAGTTTTCCTGAATAGTGTGAAATATATATATATATATATATATATATATACATATATATATATATATATGTATATATATATATATATATATATATATATATATATATATATATATATATATATATATATATATATATATATATATATATATATATTTATATATACATATATATAATATATATATATGTATATATATAATATAAATATATATATATATATATATATATATATATATATATATATATATATATATATATATATCTGTTTATCCTTCAACCTAAATTCCTTTAGCTATGACCAGATGATGGCCCGGTCGCAATCACCTCCTCAAAAACTTCTCTTTTGTAACAGTGAATTCAGAAATGCTCTACCAGTGAATACTTGATCTCCTGACCTCTTTATTGGACCATCATACGAATTCCTCCTTTCTTAGCGGACATCTATACGCTGGGACATCATTCAGTGAGATTATATAGAAAACAATCCTTCGATGCTAAGGAACTATTGAGTGTAGAAAGTGAAAACGTCTCTTACTTTTTTACAAAACGTGGTGTAAATTAAGAGGGGGAATGTCAACAACAATCTTCTTCTTCAGGAATTCGCCAACCGAGCGAGGCTCGAATCGTAATATTTGTTCGATAAACCAAGGTTGCTATTCCTGTATGTTGTATTTTGAGGAGTTATACAGTAAAACACCTCGACTTATAACATCAACCATGTAATAACCGGCAATCAAAACACTGTGAGCGATAATTAAATTAAATATTTAATTCAGGCTAATTAGTCCTAAAAGAAGCGCAACAGTTATTTTTTCATAGGTTATTACCTTATTACAACGGATTCATTCTATTTACGACATAGTCCCTCAACGTTTAATTAAATTTTAGCTATCTTAGATGAATGTGGGGAGCTAGTGTTTGTTCAAAACGTATGATTTTGGCCGGTCTAATTCCTGCAATAAATTGTTGTGCGATCTGAACCTCGAAAGTTCAACAGAAGATGCAATGCATTACCACGCTTAGACAATTCACCTAATCATTTAAACATTTACATTCACCGGAAGCTTGAATTTCAAGTCAGTGGCCTTGTAGGCTTGTTCCATATGAATAGGTTCATCGTCTGAATAATAATAATAATAATAATAATAATAATAATAATAATAATAATAATAATAATAATAATAATAATAATAATAATAATAATAATAACATATTTTCTCAGACACACTGTTGAGTCTCTCGGTAACAATTTGGAGATTTTAATAAAGACCCTTCCCCTTACCAGTTTGCTAAGCGTACGATTGTACTACTATATAACTTTCCTTGTATATGAACATGCTAATTTTGAAAGTATAAATATCTGGGGTAAAACTCCTTATGTCCCAAATGACGTTTGAATGGGAACACCAAGGTCCATACATCAACCCTGAGAAACACCAAGGTCCATACGTCAACCCTGAGGAACACCAAGGTCCATACATCAACCCTGAGGAACACCAAGGTCCATACAATCAACTCTGAGGAACACCAAGGTCCATACAATCAACCATGAGGAACACGAAGGTCCATACATCAACCCTGAGGAACACCAAGGTCCATACGATCAACCCTGAGGAACACCAAGGTCCATACAATCAACCCTGAGGAACACCAAGATCCATACAATCAATCCTGAGGAACACCAAGGTCCATACAATCCACCCTGAGGAACACCAAGGTCCATACATCAACCTTGAGGAACACCAAGGTCCATACAATCAACCCTGAGGAACACCAAGGTCCATACATCAACCCTGAGGAACACCGAGGTCCATACAATCAACCCTGAGGAACACCAAGGTCCATACATCAAAGCTAAGGAACACCGAGGTCCATACATATCAACATTTGACGAACACCAAGGTCCATATACCTTGGGGAACACCACAGACTCTAGCCGATACGTCACAGGGCTAAGCTATACGGTACAGGTTTT
>NC_089784.1:29718069-29743069 GCF_040412425.1 Macrobrachium rosenbergii
ATTGATTGCCACAAGCAGATCAAACTGAAAACACCAGTGTGTTTTGTGTGTAAACATTAAGAGACTGGGCCACGGCTCCGCAGACCATATAAAAAAGGCTTAACTACAGTGAAGCGGATGCACTAAATTACCAAGTTAACTTACGACCATTAGGAGGCGCTTTTTTTTTTTCTTCTTTTTTAACTGAGTTTGTGCCTTCAATAAAACACTTTCCAGTTTACGTCACAGCAACACAGCAGCGTCTGATGGATACCTTTGCACGTATCCGAGAGGCTCCGTTTGCGTGGAATATGATCCAGGAATGATGGGCCGGCTGACGTTAATGACAACATAAATACAAGTCGTGTGTGATATTCAGTACATGTTGAATTGAACTCAATATAGAATTTAGGCCAGAGGCCAAGCACTGGGACCTATGAGGTCATTCAGCGCTGAAATGGAAATTGACAGTAAAAGGTTTGAAAGGTGTAACAGGAGGAAAACCTCAAAGCAGTTGCACTATGAATCAATTGTTAGGAGAGGGTGGAAAGTAAGATGGAAGAAAGAAAATACGAGAGGAGATACAGTAAAAGAAACGAAAGGGGTTGCAGCTAGAGGCTGAAGGCAGGCACGCTGCAAAGAACCTTAAGTAATGTCGACTATGCGCAGCACATGGGCTCAGTACATGTTTTTACCTATTCAAAGATCTAGTTTCAATTAACTGTAGGTGATATTCTTTCAAAGAAAACTGTAATCCGTCCAACACAAATTTTGTTATGAACAGTAACTAACATTTCAGATGAAGGAAAACCTATTATTTTAATGCACTTATAAAAACACAATTTTGCAGTAATAACTTTAAGCAAACTACTAACTTGACTGAGAATTACGGCGATCAACTGTAATCCAGCCCTCAAAAGAAATGTCATTTCCTTTGTCATTACAGTTACTCGAAGAGATTTTGATACCACTTCAAGTGCCAGATTTTTTCATTTCTTACATTTGATAGCCGGAGGATAAGTCAAAATTGGAAAAACATTCTCAAGCTTAATTATTTTCTTGCAAAATAAATACTTGCAGTTCAATATTATCTTAAACCTATTCTAGAACCTCTGGAACTTCAACAAATTTACTTTATCTTTCCAACTTCAGTTGAAAACGCAGATATGTCACAGAATCCTGTTCACCGCAATCAAATATTCATCGGCTTTGTTGGTTGGTAAGAGTCTGGAGGTCTACATCAGGCCCCTTAACTCCTTCAGCACCTTACGACACTTTCGGTCCACCTGAGTGCAAATGGGCAAGAGCCTGAGCAGGGCTAAAAACAGCCCGCTTAAATTCATCTAACCAACACATAGGAATATAGAGTTTAGGCCAAAGGCCAAGCACTGGAACCAATGAGGTCATTCAGCGCTGGGAAGGAAACAGAGAGTGCTGTATGTAGGTTCGAAAGGTGTAACAGGAGGAAAACCTCGCAGATGCACTATGAAGCAATTGTTCGGAGAGGGTGGATAGCAAGATGGAAGAAAGATAATATGAATGGAGGCACAGTAAAAGGAATGAAAGGGGTTCCAGCTAGGGGCCGAAGGGACGCTGCAAAGAACCTATAGTAATGCCTACAGTGCACCCCGTGAGGTGCACTGACGGCACTACCCCACTACGGGGAACCAACCAGATAGGTATTCAAGAATATCACAATGCCATTAGAAAAAATACTTCTGATCACAAATCTTTATCTTCGTGGCAATGGAAGACCAAAACCAGCTTCAACTAACATCAAATATATATGTTTTCAACTGAGTGTCAGCCTCAGTTTTATATTTTATCCTCTGTTTCTTTTGATATGCATAAAACAATGAAGTATATTAAAAGAAATAGAGAAACCAAATTCAAAACATTCAATTGGAAACACTTACCCCTTACCTGTTCACTCGACCTAAAAATAAGCAGTGTCAGGTGAGTATCGACGCAAACGCTTAACCAACGAACATCTGATTCATCAAATGGACACGATCTGTGCACCCGGAATCGAGCGCCAGGTTAACTTCGTTCTCGAACTGTAAATTAGCCGTCGAAAAGCACTTCGTTACCACTAACACCTGCATTGAGGCAGGTCAGGAACCGTGGGCTAATTGAAGTTCAAACAAACAAATAAAACTCCTTTTCGTAATATCAGACTCAGTCACGCGACCTGACTTTCCGGACCCACTTTTTGAGAGGCACGAGCGCGCATGCGCGCACACGTTACACACACACACACACACACACACACACAGTTTCACAGTGGTTTTGCGCATGAGAGGTTCCAGACTGTAAAGTGTTCACATCATTCGATTTCATTTGTGCAAAAACTTTTAGAAATTTCGGCTTATTAAGATGATTATATACGACATCAATAACAGAAACTTTGGGGGAGACGTTTAAAATTTGTACAATCCACGTGGGGGGGATAGTGCCGTCTGTGCACCTCACGTGGTACACTGTAGGCATAAGCGTCTTTGCAGCGTTTCGGCCCCTAGCTGCAACATCTTTTCATTCCTTTTCCTGTACCTCCGTTCATATTCTCCTCCTTCCATCTGACTTTCCACCCTCTCTAGCAGTTGTTTCAAAGTGCAACTGCGAGGTCTTTCTCCTGTTACATCTTTCAGACCTTACTGTCAATTTCCCTTTCAGCGCTGAATGACCTCATAGGTCCCAGCGCTTGGCCTTTGGCCTAAATTTTGTATTCTGTTCTAAAATCTGCATATTAGATTAAAAGCTCTTTTAAGGGACGCAAGAGATAAACCCCATCTTTACCAAAATAATAATATATAAATGTACAGATCTACTTCTGATGCACATCAATGAGGAATGCGGTACATCCTCAACATTCTGTAACTTCAAAATACTTTGGGTTCGCCTGCAGTTCTGTTTACCTGTTGTTGTGCCGTGCTAATGACACAGTATTGACAACTGCCTTTGTGCAAACACGGTTCTATTTACTGCGACACAAATGGAGGAGGTTTGTGAAAAATCGGAATAACAAGAATCCGTACATAAGTAACGAAAATATGAATAGAAAATAAAATGTCGTCTCGTTTTTCCAGTTCAATTTCTCAGATGTGGAAATAATTATACATATGTGCATATTTATACACACACATATATACATATATATGTATATGTGTATATATATGTATATGTGTAGAAATAAATATATATATATATATATATATATATATATATATATATATATATATATATATATATATATTATACTTTTATTTAAATATAAGAATAAATCTAGATCAAGTATCAGTTAACACTTCATGTTTCATGTTTGCATAAGTTCACCGTAAATCTGCGTTATTCCAACAAAATCCTCCCTCTCTCTCTTCCACAGGTCAACCTCGAACGGCGATGACCCACCTCCTTCAGCAGACCTTGTATTGCCTGACGACGCTCTTCGTCGTCAGGAGGACGTCGGCGCAGACTAAAGAGTTGTACCAAAGACACGACGAGAGGAGCCGCTGCGGGAATGTCCTGAGGACGGTTCAAGTGACTTCTCTCACGGCCTGTGCTTCCATATGTGAAAATGGTAGGCCTATTATCAGCTAGAATTGGCCCGGTATTGGTAGGAACTGAATATATAAGATTTAGGCCAAAGGCCAAGCGCTGGGGCCTATGAGGTCGTTCAGCACTGAAAGGGAAATTGAGAGTAAAAAGGTTGCAAAGGTGCAACATGAGGAAAACCTCGCAGTTGCACTATGATGCAATTGTTAGGAGAGGGTGGAAAGTAAGACGGAAGAATGAAAGGCGTTGCAGCTAGGGCCAGAAGGGACGCTACAAAGAACCTCAAGTAATGCCTACAGTGCACCGCGTGAGGTATGGTAGACGCGCAATACCGACGGAAATGTGGAGCATTTTAGCGGTTCCAGATTTGGAGAATCTTTGAAATACTTTGAAATATAATGGAGTTCTTGTTGACCCTACTGTGAATGGGTACCAGCGTCAACTGGGGTAAAGAGAAGGACATGGAGCTTGCAACTTCATCCCTGTAGACGGGATGGGACACGGAAAATATGTGCATGATATATATATATACATATATATATATATATATATATATATATATATATATATATATATATATATATATATATATATATATATATATATATAAAAGGGGCTCATTTAAACAGGATGGTATCTCACCGAGATTTTTGTAAAAAAAAACAAACAGGATGGTATCTCACCAGTTAAAAGCTTTCAAGGACTGTCTGTCCTCATTGATGAGGGGAGAAAGTCCTTGAAAGCTTGTGACTTTTTTTGAATAAAAATCTCTGTTAGATACCATCCTGTCTAAATGAGGTCCAGTTATTAATGTACATATATATCTATATTTATACACACACATAAATATATATATATTATAATATATAATAATAATTTATATATATATATATATATATATATATATATATATATATATATATATATATATATATATATATATATATATATATATATATATATGTCATATTAAGTGAGCCTTTGTTAACAGTGAAGTCTACAGTTCTGTTATTCTTAGAGAGCTCCCCAAAATTATTTACTAAAACCTGCTGCAACAATACATTACAGCAAACTTGTACTTCAAAATAACACTGAGTTGCAAATCATACACAAAGAAGCAGAAAAATCCTGAAACTGCAAAAACATAAATCCTCGGTCCCCATAAACTTATATCCTCGGAAAAATCTCTCATTCCCTTCAATTAGTGAGCCTTTGCCATAAATCCAGCTTGAGTCTTTGCGTAAACGATGACGTACAGGAGCAAAGGAAGACGGAAGCTATTTCAGTTACCTTTTATTTATCGATTACCTTTGGCTAGGGAACCTGGTGCATACGTTCGTGAGGTGCCAATCTCGAAATGACTGGCTTCTCTTTTAGTTGACTATGGGGTGAAAGTTAGACCTTACAGAATTGTTGAGAATTTAGTTGGTCAAGGACCAGAATTATTTTTTCAGATGACGCTGAGTTCAGGTTGTGAGATTCCCACTTTGTACAGGGCATTTTTTCCTTAGATTATTATTATTATTATTATTATTATTATTATTATTATTATTATTATTATTATTATTATTATTATTATTATTATTATTTTTTTTTTTTTGGTCTATCACAGTCGTCCTATTCTACTGGTGGTTTTTATAGTGTTGGGGTTCCGGGTTGCATCCTGCCTCCTTAGGGTCCATCACTTTTCTCACTATGTGCGCTGTTTCTAGTAGCACACTTTTCCTGCTTGAGTCCTGGAGCTACTGTGGCATCTAGTTTTTTCCAGATTCCTTTTCAGGGATCTTGGGATTGTGCCTAGTTTTCCACTGGCATATTCCATATCCTTCTTGTTTCGATTTTCAGATGTTGATACTTAACATTTTTTTCTCTTTCTTTCTCATCCACTCTGGTGTCCCATGGTGTTGCGACATCAATGAGTGATATTTTCTTCTTGATTTTGTCAGTCAAGGTCACGTTTGGTCTATTGGCACGTGTCACCCTACTGTTCTGATACCATAGTCGCAGAGGATCTTTGCCTGATCATTTTCTATCACTCCCTCAGGTGGGTGTTTGCACCACTTATTGCTGCAAGCTAGCTGATGTTTCTTGCACAGGCTCCAGTGGAGGGCTTTTGCTACTGAATCATGCCTCTTTTTGTACTGGGTCTGTGCAAGAGCTGGACATTCGCTTGCTATATGATTTATGGCCTCGTCTTTCATATTGCATTTCCTGCATATGGGTGAGATGTTGTTTCCATCTATTGTTCTTTGGACATATCTGGTTCTTAGGGCCTGATTTTGTGCCACTGTTAGCATTCCTTCTGTTTCCTTCTTGAGTTCTTTCCTCTGTAGCCATTGCCATGTTTCATCGCTGGCCAGTTCTTTTGTCTGTCTCATGTACTGTCCATGCATTGGTTTGTTGTGCCGTTCCTCTGTTCTGTTTTTCATTCTCCTGTCTATGAATATTTTTGGGTCTTCGTCTAATTTTATCAGTCCTTCTTCCCATGCACTCCTTAGCCACTCATCTTCACTGGCTTTCAGATATTGCCCCAGTGCTCTGCTCTCAATGTTGACGCAGTCTTCTGTGCTTAGTAGCCCTCTCCACCCTTCCTTTGTCTGTCTGTATTTACTCTTGGGTGTAGTGCTTTGTGTATTTTCATGTGTTTTCTAGTTTTCTGGTCTATGCTGCAGAGTTCAGCCTTTGTCCACTCCACTACTCCTGTGCTGTATCTGATTACTGATACTGCCCACGTGCTTATGGATTTTGTCATGTTTCCAGCGTTGAGTTTTGATTTGAGTATCGCCTTAAGTTTCTGCAAGTATTCTTTCCTGACTATGTCCTTCGTCTCTTGGTGTTTTATATCCTCTCCTATCATTCCCAGGTATTTGTATCCTGTCTCATTTATGTATCTGATGTTATTCCCGTCTGGTAGCTTCATCCCTTCAGTCCTTGTTACTTTGCCTTTTTGTATGTTGACCAAGGTGCATTTTTCTATTTGGATTAGAGTATCTATTTCCTTGATGCTCTTGCCATACAACTTGATGTCATCCATGAACATCAGATAGTTAGTTCTGCTGCCTCCTTTCTTGAGTTGGTACCCAGCATCCTTCTTCTGCAGTACTTTTGTCATGGGAATCATGGCTACTACGAAGAGTAGTGGGTACAGTGAATTGTCTTGAAAGATCCCTCTCCTGATGTTAATCTCTGCTAGTCCTATCCCAGAGCTTGTAAGTACTGCATTCCAGTTGAGCATTGTAGTTTTAAGGAAGTTGATGGTGTTTTCCTCTGCCCCATATATTTTCAGGCATTCTATTAGCCACGTGTGCAGTATCATGTTGAAGGCTTTCTTATAGTCAATCCATGCCATGCTTAGGTTGGTTCTCCTTCTCTTACTACTCTTCATTACCATTTTGTCTATTAGGAGCTGGTCTTTAGTGCCACAACATTTCCTTCTGCAGCCTTTCTGTTGGTGGGGGATGGTGTTTGTGTCCTCTAGGTAGTTGTATTGCCGTTCACTGATGATGCCTGTTAGTAACTTCCACATTATTGGTAGGCAGGTGATAGGACTGTAGTTACTTGCTATATTTCCTGTGTTCTTGTCTTTCTGTACTAAGGATGTTCTCCCTGTGGTCATCCATTTGGGAGCATGGTGGTTTGTGATACAATGCTGGAGTTGTTCTGCTATTTGTGGGTGTAGGGCCTTGAAGTTTTTGAGCCAGTATCCATGGACTTCATTGGGACCTGGGGCTTTCCAGTTGGGCATTTTCTTTAGTTGGTGTCTGACTGTGTCTGTCATGATCTAGGTGAACCTTTATTTTATTCTCCCCATTTCTTCTGTCTTGATTTCCTGGAAGCCATGTTGCATGTTTGTTGTGTGATACTGGATTGCTCCATATGTTTTTCCAGAGTCTCTTACTTGGTTCTGCTTCAGGAATTTCCTGGTGGTTGTCTTCCCCTCTTAGTTGGCTGTATAGTCTCTTCTGGTTGGTTCTGAAGAGTTTGTTCTGTTGGTATCCTTTATTCCTGTTCATGTACCATTGGATCTTATGTGCTTTGGCTTTAAGCCTCTGTTTTATATCTTCTATTGTGTTGTTTAGTCCCTTCTCCTGTACTTTGTATTTCTCATTCAGTTCCTCTCTTGTTTTCTTGCTTCTTAGCCTCTTTTCTGCCATCTATTTCAGTCTACTCAAGTCGGATCTCATCACTATGATTTGTTTTTCCAGGCGCCTTTTCCAAGGCTGTTGCTGTTTTGGTTTCTGTTGGGTTGGTTGTGATGGTGGTGTTGGTGTTTGTATCCCCATGAGTTCTACTACTAGTCTTGCTCCTGTATATGCCAGGTTATTTGTTTCTGTGATACTGGTGATGTGGATTAGTCTCATTATTTCATTAACTTCACTTGTTTTTTCCCTTAGTTTCTTTGTGTTGTAGGCTTTCATGGAGGGGATCTTTGTTCTTTCTGTATCTGGTTTCATCCATTGTCTGATCTCTTCCACCCATTCTGACCTTTCTGTTACATCTTTGGTGTTCTCTCATGTGCTGTTGTTTGGTCGCTCATCATTCCTGTCGTTTTCTGTGTCATCATCTCTTAGTTCGTCTTCTTGCCCTTTGTTGCTGGGTGTTATTTCTCTTTCCAGTTCCTCTTTCTGTTGTGGAAAGCCAGTACTTTTTCTTTATGTTCCTTACTTGGTCTGCCAGCCTCTGTTCTGTTTGAGGGGTGTTATATCTCTCATTCCAGATGTTGACCAATCTTCTTCTGTATTCTCTTTCTGTTGGGTTGCTTCTGATATAGCATCTCCGTTTCCTTATTATCTCCTCTTGTCCATTTCTTCTTCTGGTTTGCCTCTGTAACTCCAGTCTCTGGTTGCTGGTTACTGTCGTTGTGGTGGCCAGTTGCTGGATGATGACCTCCAAGTACCTGGCCGTCCTCCCCGTCGACTGGGTTGTATACCTAGCTCCCGGACGAAGCTCCTCTGTTGCCAGAGGTTCCATTTACGTCGTCGTCGTTTATTCTTTCATTTCTTTCCATCATTGCTGTGTTTTGCTATTTAACCCATAGCTGGAACCTACCCCATCGAGAATAGGTACCCATTTACAGCTGAGTAGACTGAAGAAATTATGGTAAAGATTCTTTCCCAATGAATCAATGCCTAGGAGAGTGGTCACCCATCCAATGACTAACCAGCCCCAATGTTGCTTAACCAGTCCATCGATGAGCTAAACCACTCTGCCATGGCGCCCATCTTTATTATTATTATTATTATTATTATTATTATTATTATTATTATTATCCAGAAGATGAACCCTATTCATATGGAACAAGCCCAGCGCAGGGGCCACTAACTTGAAGTTCAAGCTTCCATAGAATATAGTATTCTTTTGGAAGAAGTAACAGAAGGTGATAGGAAATACAGAAAGGCGAGATCAGTTACTAGAAAAGAAAAACTAAATTAACAAATTAATAAATACATGGATAAAAACATAATTAAATTATCAAAATACAAGGAGGAATACAGTGATGTGGGATTCTGAGCAGATATAAAAGAACCTTATTACATGACAGCAGAAGGAGAGAAGAAGAGAACAGGCCTACCCTCGAGTAGCTAAGCCAAGGCTCAGAAGGAGAGCTATAACAGAGCATCTGCAAGTTAGGCTGTGTTTAGGCTTATGTATACTCACAGATCGTAAGTTGTATACCAGCAATGCAGTTGATGAATTATTCATCAATTTCCTACTGATGGCCTAATCAGTACAAGTCTATCAATAATCTCAATTTCACCTACATGTCCAGTCCTTATGAGAATGTTGCATGGGGGCACAAACTTCTAAATTCTTTGGTATGTTTCCAAAGAGCGATCACACGTGAGGTATACCAAGTTATTAACAATGGCTGGCACTCAGGTGGTAAAACATGTCAAAAGATAACATCCCTGCTTAATAGAATTTGGCTAAGGTCCATATGGAAATGAGGAAATGAGGATAAGTAAATCACATGTTGCTTCTGGCAAACGAAAGCACAGATTATACCATCATGTCACCGACACATGACGTCATGTCACCGTCCCATCAACTGTGCCTTGTATTCACACTATCCATCACAATGCAGTTCAGTTTGTGCCCAACCTCAGTGACTCACAGATTTAGCGGTAAGAAACTTGCATAAGTACCGTCATGTCACATCATGTCACGTCAAAATATTCTTTCCAAGAAAACGTGTCGTGATGTGACGGTGAATGCCATGTGCTTGATGGTGACGTGACGTGATGGTGTGAACAAGTGAATGATATTCTGAGCAAGGAATAGGACAGTGACTAGCTAGTTATTAGCGGATGTGTCACTGAGCAACAAGTAAAAAATGCGCTGAAGCTCCTCCAGCACAATCAAGTTTTCTGTACAGCATATAATGCTGTAAGAAACTCTTGATGTACTGCAGTACGAAACTCTCAGCGACAACTGGGCAGCGCTCAGTTGCTCCCCAGATGCGGTCAAGTCAAGATGCATCGGCGGATGGCACCTCTAACTAGTGCCAGATGCATGATCATGGCTAACCTTAACCTTAAATAAAATAAAAACTACTGAGGATAGAGGGCTGCAATTTGGTATGTTTGATGATTGGATTGTGGATGGTGAACACCCCAATTTGCAGTCTTCTAGCCTCAGTAGATTTTAAGACCTGATGGCGGACAGAAAAAGTGCGGACGGACAGACAAATAGCCATCTCAATAGTTTTCTTTTACAGAAAACTAAAAACTACATTTTCTCGGTTTTTTTAACTAAGACCTGGGGTGGAAAGAGAATGATGACTGACAGCCAAATCTGCACTCCAGTGCTATGTAACAGTGCTAAATGAACACCTCTCAAATAGCTACAGAATTTGTTGTTTAAACAGCAATTAAGAATTTGCAGTGATGTGGCCATTCTTGATAAATTACCAGTATCCACAATTTGACCAAAAGACCAGACCTAATAAACTTCTAACTTATGACCACAGATCAGACTTACAGAGTCCTTGCGTCTCCTTGTTATCCAAAGGAAACTATTTTATCTAAATAAGGACATCAACTCAGCAACATCCTTCTTAGTTATTTGAAAAGAAAACTACATTGCCAGTTTTGTCTGTCCGTCCACACTTTTTCTGTTCGCCCTCAGATCTTAAAAGCTACTGAGCTAGAGGGGGATGCAAATTGGTATGTAGATCATCCACCCTCCAATCATCAAACAGACCAAAATGCAGCCTTCTAGCTTCAGTAGTTTTTATTCTATTTAAGGTTGAAGTTACCCATGATCGTGCTTCTGGCAAAGATATAGGATAGGCCACCACCGGCCCGTGGTTAAAGTTTCATGGGCGGCGGCTCATACATCATTATACTGAGACCACCGAAAGATAGATCTATTTTCGGTGGCCTTGATTATACAATGTACAGAAAACTGGACTACGGAGAAGAAACTTCCGCGCATTTTTAACCTGTTTTCCAAAGGACCTCAACTTCCAACTCCTGGAGTACCTACTGTATTTCTCATTTCTCCCGACAGATGTCGGCTGCAGTGGCTTCAACCTCCAGGTACCAGGACAGACAAAGAGGACCTGTCAGGTGACAGACTCCTTTGCGCCTTGCGTCAGTGACCCAGGCTTCAGTTTCTACCTGCCTGCCTTGTCTCTCACAACAGTGTCCTCGACTTCTTCAACTTCTACAACTTCTACAACACTGACTACAACCCCGACTACAACAACCACTACCTCGACCATGACCACTACGTCAACAACTACATCCTCATCAACTTCAACCCCCACAACAACCACCACCCCAACTACAACTACAACAGCCTCTCAGACTACTACAACCCCTACAACTACCACAACATCTCAGACAACCACAACAACTCCTACAACTACCACAAGCTCTACAACTACAACTCCTACAACTACCACAACCCCTGAGACTACAACAGCCCCAACAACTGCCACAACCCCAACAACTACTATAACATCTACAACTACCACAGTTCCTACACCTACCACAACCCCTACAACTACAACATCTCCTACTACCACAACACCTACAACTACCACAATTCCTACAACTACCTCGACCTCTACAACTACAACAACTCCAACAACTACCACAACACCTGAGACTACAACAACTCTAACAACTACCAAAACATCTGAGACTACAACAACTTCCACAACCCCTGAGACTACAACAACTTCCACAACTACCACAACCCCTGAGACTACTACAACTAACACAACCCCTACAACTACAACAACCTCTACAACTACAACAACTTCCACAACTACCACAACCCCTGAGACAATTACAACTACCACAACCCCTACAACTACTACAACTACCACAACCCCTGAGACTACTACAACCTCTACAACTACTACAACCCCTGAGACTACTACAACCCCTACAACTACCACAACCCCTGAGACTACCACAACCCCTGAGACTACTACAACACCTACAACTACCACAACCCCTGAGACTACTACAACACCTACAACTACCACAACCCCTGGGACTACTACAACCCCTACAACAACAACCACTGAGACTAGTACAACTACCACAACCCCTACAACTACCACAACTCCCAAAACTACTACAACTACCACAACCCCTGAAACTACTACAACCCCTGCAACAACCACTGAGACTACTACAACAACCCCTACAACTACAACAACATCTGAGACTACTACGACCCCTACAACTATAACAACATCTGAGACAACTACACCATCAACAACAACCACTACAAATACTCCAACAACGGCAACAACCACACCTACAACCACCACAACCCCAACAACCACATCTACAACCGCCACGACCCCAACAACTACATCTACAACCACCACAACCCCAACAACCACAACGACCCCAACAACCACCACAACCCCAACAACCACCACGACCCCAACAACTCCATCTACAACCACCACAACCCCAACAACCACCACGACCCCAACAACTACATCTACAACCACCAACCCCAACCCCAACAACAACCACCACAACCCCAACAACCACCACGACCCCAACAACTACATCTTCAACCACCACAACCCCAACAACCACAACGACCCCAACAACCACCACAACCCCAACAACCACCACGACCCCAACAACTACATCTACAACCACCACAACCCCAACAACCACAATGACCCCAACAACCACCACAACCCCAACAACCACAACGACCCCAACAACCACCACAACCCCAACAACCAACAACCACCACAACCCCAACAACCACAACGACCCCAACAACCACCACAACCTCAACAACCACATCTACAACCACCACAACCCCAACAACCACATCTACAACCACCACGACCCCAACAACCACATCTGCAACCACCACGACCTCAACAACCACTACCACTCGAACTTCAACTACAACTACTACACCAACAAACAGTAAGTCTCTTAGGTCATAAATGTTCTAAGCTATATATATATATATATATATATATATATATATATATATATATATATATATATATATATATATATATATATATATATATATAGTATGTATAAATATATATAAAGTTTTAAAACTTCCTACGCATAATAATCGAAATGGTGAAATTTACTTTTCAATACATACGAAGCGTAATTCGAAGTGAGAATAGAGTGTAATTAAGTTGTGTCATTTTGTATTTCTTTTGTAATTGTCTACATATTTATCAGCCGTTGACTACATCAGTGGTTTAATCTGCAAAGACCGTCTCCGGAATATAAACCAGAAAATGAGCCACAGAAATTACTAACTATATAACACGGTTTCCATCCCTCAACTTTCAATGTCTTTTCCATTCCAAACAAGTACAAAATGCGCTGAAGTTTCTTCGGCGCAATCGAGTTTTCTGTGCAGCGCATAATCAAGACCACTAAAAATAGATCTATCTTTCGGTGGTCTTGTATAATGCTGTATGAGCCGCGGCCCATGAGACTTTAATCACGGTCTGGTGGTGGCATGTCCTATATCGTTGCCAGACGCACGATTATGGCTGAATTTAACCTTAAATAAAATAGCAACTACTGAGGCTACAGGGCTGCTATTTGGTATGTTTGATTGCTGGAGGGTGGATGATCAACATACCAATCTGCAGCCCCCTAGCCTCAGTAGTTTTTAAGATCTGAGGGAGGACAGAAAAAAATGCGGACGGACAGACAAAAACGGCGCAATAGTTTTATTTTACAGAAAACTAAAAGCCATGTCAATTACGCGGACCAAGCCTTTCAAATGGCCAATCAAATAAGCTTCTTTTCGCATTTTCCAAGTGCTTTTTCTCTCCCCTCGACCTCTAAGTATGTCCATTTCACAAAAAAAGTATGAGCATTTCACAAAAAAACAAAACTGTATGACTGAAAGCAATGTTTTCGAGGTAAATGCTTGCAATTGGAGATTTGTTGCAGTCTATTGAAAATATTTTAATGAATAAAAACGTAAACAAAACACAAAGTACGGCCCGAGCCTCATCTATCAAATATGCAATAAAAATACCTGTTACCTAAGAGTGTGAGTGTTTTTTTATTCTCATAAGTGTGCATTTGTTTTTTTCTATTCTCATAAATGTGCGTGTTTTTCTATTCTCATAAGTGTTATGTTTTTCCATTCTTTTAAGTGTGCGTTTTATTTATTCTCATATGTGTGCATGTTTTCTGGTCTCAAAAGTGTGCGTGTTTTTTTTATTCTCATAAGTGTGTTTTTTCTATTCTCATAAGCGTACGTGTTTTTTTTATATTCTCATAAGTGTGCATGTTTTCTTATTCTTGTAAGTGTGCGTGTGTTTTTCCTATTCTCATAAGTGTGTGTTTTTTCTATTCTCATATGTTTGCGTTTTTTCTATTCTCGTAAGAGTACGTGTTTTTTATGTTCTCATAAGTGTGCATTTTTTTATTCTTATAAGTGCGCGTGTGTTTTTTCTATTCTCATAAGTGTGTGTTTTTTCTATTGTCATAATTGTCTGTGTTTTTTCTATTCTCGTACGTATGCTTGTTTTTTTATTCTCATAAGTGTGCATGTTATTATTCTTATAAGTGTGCGTGTGTTTTTTCTATTCTGAGAAGTGTGTTTTTTCTATTCTCATAATTGCGTGTGCTATTTCTATTCTCATAATTGCGTGTGCTATTTCTATTCTCGTAAGGGTGCGTGTTTTTTTATTCTCATAAGTGTGCATGTCTTTTATTCTCATAGTGTGCATGTGTTTTTTCTATTCTCATATGTGAGTGTTTTGCCTATCCTGTGTGTGTTTTTTCTCTTCTCATAAGCGTGTATGTTTTTTATTCTCATAAGTGTGCATGTTTTTCTGTTCTCATAAGTGTGCGTGTTTTTTAATATTCTCATAAATGTCCCTGTGCTTTTTCCATTCTCATAAGTGTGTGTGTGTCATAAGTGTGTATGTGTTTTTTATTCTCATAAGTGTGCGTGTGTTTTTTTCTTTCTCAGAAGTGTGTGTGTTTTTTTCTTTCCCATAACTGTGCATTTTTTCCCATTCTCATAAATGTGCTTGTGTCTTTTTTTACTCTCCTAAGTGTGTAATTTTTTTTTCTGTCCCAGCGGCGGTCCCGTGCACCAGCCAGCTCTCCTCGACCGTCATCGTCAAACTCATCCTGCAGTCCAACTCGAAGGGAATCGTCTCAATGGAGACCTTGAGCATCAGCCCCCAGAGTCTGTCGGGTACCACATCAACTGTCAGCACACCAACCAACTGTCCTTCTGGCAAAGTGGCAATCGCAGTGAGCTGCGATATGTCATCTTACACGTGTAAGCTATAAAAAAATAACACAAAAAATACAAAGACTTTTTCACAATAGCGGCTGATGTCCGTTACATTGTATTTCAACCTCACTTTATATATTTATATATATAGCCATATAATGCATCAATGTCATTACTAGATTGTCTATGTACTTAACCAACACAGCTTTACAAGCCGTAACGACAAATTTTTCGGGCAGTGTGAGATAAACAGCACCGCTTGCTAGCCTGTTCTTCACGAATATTTCAGTCTGATACATTCACTATTTGTTTTCTTTTAGGTCAAGCATCGTCCCTTATGTCCACCACCTGCACAGACGTAACGGCTTCCACGACAGAAGCGGTGTGCCCTTCAGGATATGCGTTTACAGGAGGTGTTAAACAAAGCAATGGCATGATTGACAAAATCACGTGTTGCAAGTTGAACTGATTGCAAATAACTGATCATAACTGAAAATGATTCTGAGGAGCCAAGCAGATGAGAAACGCACTGCAGTAGATTTCAGGTTGTGCTGTTGAATGACAGGTGAACGAAAGCCACTCCTAAAGGCGATTTCAGCGGTTTCTATGTCCACAGGACTGGGCCGTCTATGCAACAGAGAGACAATGAAAAGGGATGTCGATGGACGCCATCTAGCGCCGACTCTAACAACTAGACAGAGGCTTTCTTTCAGACTTCCCAGGTAGCTGTTGAGAGCCAGTCTTTGAAAATGAGGCTCTCTGAGGAAGTGGAGTCTATTTCAGAGTCGAGTCTTAATTTTCTCTAGCCTGTGTTAGCCTTAATAGCCATGTTTTCCTTTCTTTCAGCCTGTGTTAGCCTGAAAACCATTTCTTTTTCATGACAATACGGAGTTGCTTGAGAGAGCGGGGTCTCATCAGCAATGCGTTGCATAATTAGTAGATGTAGCTTTGGACAATTTGCAAAGTGTATATTCCACGTACTGTATTGTCTCACAGACATTATGTTAGTCTCACAAACATTATGTTACAAGCACTTGACTTTGATTATGCATAAATACACTAAACCGCGCAATCCCTGAGTGTGGTGTTATACACCCTTATTTGAAAAATGTAAAATCATGTTCTGGTTATGCACTTAGAGAGAGAAATGATAATTTAAAGACAAGCGTCTGTCTGTCAAACAGTTACTATTCCAGACCACGGAGGTAAATAAGAAAAGCACTGATCGTAAACAACATATCTACACAAAATTAATATGAGCAATCACTTTTTTTTTTTTTGCCGTAACATCTTTTCCCATCTGCTCACGATAATTATATTCAAAGGAAGCATATAAATGAGCTCTTGCGAGAAACCCTCGCTAAGACGTGAAACCATTTCGGCATCACTCGTCAACAAGGGGGAATTGCTTGACAGTAAGTCACAGTATGACACATTTTTTCAGGAGACATGTCAGTCTATCGACAGGCCAAGAGGGATCGTATTCCACGGCAGGCAAACTGTTGTCTATAAATAAGTTTCAGTGAAGGATTTGGCAGACGACAAGAAGAACTGACAGGGCAGTGTGGTTTTACATGGAATGAAATTTGCATAATCGATTTTTAAATTCTGCAGGGACAAATACAAGTAAAATGGCTTTTCTAGAAAGAAACATTTCTACAATATACATTGTATAATCGCATTTTTAATTCCATAGGGACAAATAAAAAGTATACTGGGTTCCAGATATAATAATAATAATAATAATAATAATAATAATAATAATAATAATAATAATAATAATAATAATAAACCCAGAAATGGCAATAGAAGCAGCAGAGGAATTGGGACAACTTATCTTCAGCCTTCCAAAAGAAGAGGACACCATTAGAAGAACAGAAAAGGCGTATTTTAAACTGAATGGCATTGTAGCAGCAATCGGATTCAATAAAATAATAATAATAATAATAATAATAATAATAATAATAATAATAATAATAATAATAATAATAATAATAATAATAATAATTTAGCCCTGAAAGGGAAAATAAAGTCAGAACTAGTTTGTTCAAACACAAAAAAATTTCGTTAGACTTGCCGAGACCAGCTCGTTGGTCATCCTCTGGACGTGTTCTGGCTGTCCTTGTATCAGTTCCAGAGTTGCTGTTCCTTGTTTGGCTGTCCTCTATCAGTCTCAGATAGCCTTTATTTGGCTGTCCTGGAGGAAGGATGATGGTTGTAGTGGTCTCAGAGAGCCTGTTCAGCTGTGCTTTTCAGTTCCAGAGAGCCTGTTTGGCTGTCCTTATTAGTCCTGGATATCTGTTCGGCTGTCCTTATCAATCCCAGAGAGTCTGTTCGGCTATCCTTATCAGTTTCCAGAGAGGCTATTCAGCTGTCCTTATAAGTTTCAGAGAACCTGTTTGATTGTCCTTATCAGTCTCAGAGGGCCTGTTCGGCTGTCCTTATCAGTTCCGGAGAGTTTGTTCGGATGTCCTTATCAGCTCCAGAAAGCCTGTCCGGATGTCCTCATCAGTTTTGGAGAGATTGTGGCTGTCCTTATGAGTTCCAGGGAGTTTGTTTGGCTGTTCATTTTTGATCTGTTGTAGTGCCAGAGAGATTGTATTTATAGGGATGTCCGGTGCTGATTGAGCTCCAGAGAGCCTGTTCAGCTGTTTCTTTTTCAGATCCAGAGCCTGCTTGCCTGTCCGAGGATGAAGAATTTCAGTCCCAGAGAGACTGTTCGGCTGTCCTTATCAGTTCCAGAGAGACCGTT
Organism: Macrobrachium rosenbergii; assembly: GCF_040412425.1. Lineage (NCBI taxonomy): Eukaryota > Metazoa > Arthropoda > Malacostraca > Decapoda > Palaemonidae > Macrobrachium > Macrobrachium rosenbergii. Next base: position 29,736,083 of record NC_089784.1, read on the forward strand.
TGGCTGTCCTTACCAGTTCCAGAGAGACTGTTCAGCTGTCCCTATCAGTTCCAGAGAGACTGTTCTGGCTGATTACATATCAGTCCTTTTGGAGAAACGCATGGGCATACAGAGAACTGTTCAGCTGTCCTTATACCAGTTTTCTTCAAGGGAGACTGTTCAGACCTGTTTAAAGTCCTTAAATAATAATAATAATAATTTAGCAGTTCAGAGAGTTTGTTCAAACACAAAAAAAAATTGTTAGACTTGGATGTCCTTATCAGCTCCAGAGAGCCAGTTGGGCTGTCTTTACCAGTTCCTGAGAGCCTGCTCAGCTGTCCTTATCTGTTCCAGAGAGAGACTGTTAGGCTGTCCTTACCAGTTCCAGAGAGAGACTGTTCGGCTGTCCTTATCAGTTCCAGAGAGATTCTTCGGCTGTCCTTACCAGTTTCTGAGAGCCTGCTCAGCTGCCCTTATCAGTTCCAGAGAGATTGTTCGGCTGTCCTTACCAGTTCCTGAGAGCCTGCTCGGCTGTCCTTATCAGTTCCAGAGAGAGAGACTGTTCGGCTGTCCTTATCAGTTCCAGAGGGAGACTGTTCGGCTGTCCTTATCAGTTCCAGAGAGACTGTTCAGATGTCCTTACCCAGTTTCTGAGAGCCTGCTCGGCTGTCCTTATCAGTTCCAGAGAGACTGCTCGGCTGTCCTTATCAGTTCCAAAGAGATTGTTTGGATGTCCTTATCAGTTCCAGAGTGCCTGTTTGGCTGTCCTTACCAGTTCCTGAGAGCCTGCTCGGCTGTCCTTATCAGTTCCAGAGAGAATGTTTGGCTGTCCTTATCAGTTCCAGAGAGAGACTGTTCGGCTGTCCTTATCAATTCTAGAGAGACTGTTCGGCTGTCCTTATCAGTTCCAGAGAGATTATTCGGATGTCCTTATCAGATGCAGAGAGCCTCCTCAGCTGTCCTTATCAGTTCCAGAGAGCCTGCTCGGCTGTCCTTATCAGTCCAGAGAGATTGTTTGTATGTCCTTATCAGCTCCAGAGAGCCTGTTTGGCTGTCCTTACCAGTTCCTGAGAGCCTGCTCGGCTGTCGTTATCAGTTCCAGAGAGACTGTTCAGCTGTCCTTGTCAGTTCCAGACAGACTGTTCAGCTGTCCTTATCAGTTCCAGAGAGACTGTTCGGCTGTCCTTATCAGTTCCTGAGAGATTGTTCGGATGTCCTTATTAGCTCCAGAGAGCCTGTTCAGCTTTTCTTACCAGTTCCTGAGAGCCTGCTCAGCTGTCCTTATCAGTTCCAGAGAGACAGTTCGGCTGTCCTTATCAGTTCCAGAGAGACTGTTCGGATGTCCTTATCAGCTCCAGCAAGCCTGTTTGGCTGTCCTTACCAGTTCCTGAGAGCCTGCTCGTCTGTCCTTTTCAGTTCCAGAGAGACTGTCCGGCTGTCCTTATCAGTTCCAGGGAGACTGTTCGGCTGTCCTTATCAGTTCCAGAGAGACTGTTCAGCTGTCCTTACCAGTTCCTGAGAGCCTGTTTGGCTGTCCTTATCAGTTCCAGAGAGACTGTTCGGCTGTCCTTATCAGTTCCAGAGAGACTGTTCCGCTGTCTTATCAGTTCCAATTCGTGATGAATGTACTCTGTAGAGATTCTTTTATGCTTAAAATGAGTCTGATGTCTTGCAACGTCGTTCTCTCAGAGGCAAATTGTTTTGTTAAGGTCCCCAAAGGGTGCCCTGAGGAAGCACTCTAGGGCAGCAAGATCCCTAACAAAACCATATTGAAGAAGATGAAGAAGAAGAAAAAGAAGAAGGAGGAGGAGGAGGAGGAGGAGGAGGAGGAGGAGGAGGAGGAGGAGGAAGTAAAATTACTCGGGTTCACCCCCAGATGGAAAATAACAGGCATTCTCAGAGATGGTAAGAAAAGAATTTCTTCAGAGCTGTTCAGAGGCTCACTGGGAAGATTTTAGCTTAAGCAGAAACACACAGGAAGAAAAATAATTTGCCAAATCACTGAGTAGAACGAATGACGTCATTCATAAAAGAATACAAGGAAATGAAATGACCTTCTCTCAAAAAGTCATGCCAAATTTAGTTCAGTAAACCATCAAGGTCTTCTCTAATACCCCGTTTTCAATTACGTCATTTTTCCTGCTGAGAAATCAATAAATCAGCCTCCAATTCTTTAAATGACGAAGTTTTGAGTCAATCAAAAATTTTCCTATAATTTCTACAGGGGTCCCTCGGGAAAGCCAACCCCAAATGAAGATTGACTTGTACACCTATGACTGACAGCTACTACATCTCAGGTTGCCAAAGGGAGAAATGCGATTGATTACTGACCAGGTTCCCCCCAAAAGTCTGTGCACAGGTCACTTCACGCATAAATGCTTGAGTGTTTTCTTATGAACATTTAAAAAGAGTTACTGTATCTGGTAATAGATTTTGAAGAGAACAAACGAGCGCATATCAGTGACGACACGATTTCGAATGGAACAAACGATCAAACGAACGCATATCAGTGACGACGCAACAAACGTAAACAACGGAACTATTCACTGACGTCTCCTAATTTTAGGACCGCAATTTTAGGACCTTTTTGCCTCCCCAGTGACCCAGAAAGCATTTTTGACGGGTGCAACAACGATCAAACCCGTTGTTGCAACGCGCATAACATTCTCGCGACGACAGAAAAAGGAAAAATAAAAATGAAACGACCAGTCACTTGTTATTCGCGAATCTTCACACACACACACACACACACACACACAAAGAGAGAGAGAGAGAGAGAGAGAGAGAGAGAGAGAGAGAGAGAGAGAGAGAGAGAGAGTTTTATATAAGGTCTATTGTTGGTTGCCGTCCGGTTATGAATACGATTATAACGACTCTGTAAAACTAAAGACGGGGCTGGGGAGGGGGGGGGGGTTTGGCCACCTCCGAGGTCACGGATGAAGAGAGAGAGAGAGAGAGAGAGAGAGAGAGAGAGAGAGAGAGAGAGAGAGGGGGAGATGTATGGGGGAAGGGGGCGCATGCGGACTGAGATTTACGTGGGAGTAGGACACCTTTGAAAAGTCTGGAGTGGGATATAGGCTAACCTCTGACATTTTGTAAAGGAAGCCGAGGCAATAAAAATAGATAATAGAAAGGCGAGGCAATAAAAAGAGAAAACAGAAAGTAGAGGCAATAAAAAGGAAAAATAGAAAGTATAGAGGTAATAAAAATTGAAAATAAAAAGACGACGCAATAAAAAATAGAAAACAGAAAGTAGAGGCAATAAAAAAGGAAAAATAGAAAGCAGAGGCAATAAAACGGAAAAATGGAAAGCAGAGGCAATAAAAAGGAAAAATAGAAATCAAAGGCAATAAAAATAGAAAATAAAAAGAAACTAGGCAATAAAAATAGAAAACAGAAAGTAGAGGCAATAAAAATAGAAATTAGAAAGACTAAGCAATAAAAAATAGAAAACAACAAGCCGAGCCAATAAAAAGGAAAAAAAACAGAAATTAGAGGCAATAAAAATAGAAAACAGAAAGTAGGGGCAATAAAAAGGAAAATTAGAAAGCAGAGGCAATAAAAACTGTAAAGAATAATTCTTTTTACTTTTAAATTTCGTTAGAAAAATGGGAAAGGTCAGGATAACAAAACTAAACCGTCGCCGGTGGGAATATCAACAGGCTCGTCCGCTGGGTTCTGCGCCAAATGTTAAAAGCTCCGGTTATAATGAATGGACACGAAATTTCCATAAATAATGGCAATTGATGGACTTTATATTCGTCTGATAAAAATGATGAAATTCACCTCTTAATAGAGTATATTTAAACACATGCATGCTATATATGAATGCTACACGCGCTCATGCACGCAAACACAAACATTATACATGAATATATGTAAATATATACATACTATATATATATATATATATATATATATATATATATATATATATATATATATATATATATATATATATATAACACATATATATATATATATATATATATATATATATATATATATATATATATATATATATATATATATATATATATATATATATATATATATGTGTGTGTGTGTGTGTGTGTGTGTGTGTGTGTGTGTGTGTGTGTGTATGTATGTAAAAGCATGTATAACGCTAAGTCCCTAAAATTAACTTTTTCTTAATTTGCGACATTTTTTTTGCATATATTTTCTGCAGATTGTACATATTTTCAAAACAATCCCAGTCTAACTTCGTTAAAAGAGGTGATTGTAAAGCTAGTGAAGATTCAAATGTTCTTCAGTCTACGGCCCACGGCACAGGCTTCGATTCTCAAGGCTGAAAAAATTAAAATTAAATTGATTCTAGACTATTAGATCCAGATTTATCTCGTTATACTATTCAACACTTTCTCTTGATTATAGGCAACTCCTTAAGAAAAACAACTGACAGAATTAAATATAAACGTCCATTTACATTCGTTACCGGAGAAAATAAAAAGGAATATAGAAAGCAAAGGCAATAAAAAGGAAAATAGAAAGCACAGGCAATAAAAAGGAAAACAGAAAAAAAGAAAGACAATAAAAAGGAAAAGAAAAAAGAGAGGCAATAAAAAGGAAATACAGAAAGTATAGAGACAATATAAATAGAAAGTAGAGAGCAAATAACAAGGAAAAATAGAAAGCAAAGCGGTAACAAAATGAAATTTAGAAAGTAGAGAAGCAATACAAAGAAAAATAGAAAGTAGAGAGGCAATAGCAAGGAAAAAATAAAAAAAAGTACAGTAAACAAAAATGAGAAAGTAGGGAGGCAATAAATGTGAAAAATAGAAAGTAGAAGCAATAAGAAGGAAAAATGGAAAGTAGAGGCAATAAAAACGAAAACGGAGAGGCAAGAAAAAGCTAAATAGAAAGCAGAGAGGCAATAAAAAGGAAAAATAGAAAGTAGAGGCAATAAAAGTAAAGGAAATAAAAAGCAGAGAGGCAACAAAAAGGAAAACCAGAGTAGAAAATACGTAAATACCAAAATCACTAAAATAAACATTAGTAAATGACCTCCAGAAATAAAAGGTCATTAGTAGGCGCAATTGAACACCGCCGGAAAGACGACTGACACGCCGCCCCACGAAAAAAGATAAAAGTAAAAAGAATATATATATATATCCTGTGTCCTGCGGAAGACTTTTCTTTTTCTTTTATTTTTTCGGTGCGTCTGTGATAAGAGAAGCGGGGAGGAAATTGAGGGCAATTTCTTTCAAGAGACCAAACAAACCAGACGCTTCCTTTCTTGCTTTGCCCCTCGAGGGCGGACAAAGGAGAACCCGATTCTTTCTGCTGGGGAACTAATGGCCTTCTTCATTTGCTTGTTTCGAATTTCTGAAATGAACTGAAAGACAGAGTTCATTCCAAAGGCCAAGCGCTGGTAGGAAGGACCCTTGAGGTCGTTCAGCGATGAAAGGGAAGTTGAGAGTGAACGAGTAAAAAATGAGCCGAAATTTCTTCGGCGCAATCGAGTTTTCTGTACAGTCGCTCCAGCGCATAATCAAGGCCACTGTAAATAGATCTATCTTTCGGTGGTCTCAGTATAATGCTGTATGAGCTGCGGCCCATGAAACTTTAACCACGGTCCGGTACTGGCCTATCCTATATCGTTGCCAGAAGCGCGATTATGACTAACTTTAACCCTTAAATAAAATAAAAACTACTGAGGCTAGATGGCTGCAATTTGGTTTGTTTGACGACTGGAGGGTGGATGATCAACATACCAATTTGCTGCCCTCTAGCCTCAGTAGTTTATAAGATCTGATGGCGGACAGAAAAGTGCGGACAGAAAATTGTCCGGACGGACAGACAAAGCCGACACCATAGTTTTCTGAAAAGAAAACTAAAAGGTTTGAAAGGTGTAACAGGAGGCAAACCTCGCAGCTGCACTATGAATTAATTGTTGGGAGAGGGCTGAGGAAGAAAGAGAATATGAACGGAGGTACATTTAAAAGAATGAAAGGGGCTGCAGCTAGGGGCTGCGAAGAACCTTTAGTAGTGCGGACAGTGCACCATGTGAGGTTCGCAGACGGCACGACCCGCCTAAGGGATCGAACTTCTGGAGAATTACTTGATGTTTCTCCGCTGATTATTGACCAATTGGAAAGTGCGTCGCAACGACTGTGGTTTGTGAACCGGAAATAAACAATTTGGGATGCAAAGGAAACAAAACGTTTATGAATATGTAATGGTAATATCCACACTGCCCTCTTAACTTCTCGAATTCTTTACACTTTTTTGGACACGATTGTCACCACAAAACCTTATATCCCCTAAGAAAAAAAAAAAAAGAAAAAAAAAAATATATATATATATATATATATATATATATATATATATATATATATATATATATATATATATATATATATATATATATATATATATATATACAGTAATTCTGATGTCCATAGTAGGATTCGAAGCCGCATTCAGGTTATCAGAACGAGGATCTAAGGTTTTGTAGACAAGTTAAGAGGGACCAGTGGCTATTGCAATTACATACGTATGTAGTAAAAAATGACAAGACCAGAAGATTTTAAGAATTCGTTCGCAGATTTATGAAATTAACGGTGGAACTAATTGAATGGAATATAGAATTTAAGCCAAAGGCCAAGCGCTGGGACCTATGAGGTCATTCGGCGCTGAAAAGGAAACTGAGAATAGAAAGGTTTTAAAAGTAATAACAGGAGGAAAACCTCAAAGCAGTTGCACTTCAAAACAACTGTTAGGAGAGGGTGGGAAGTAAGATGGGAGAAAAAGAATAGGAATGGAGGAACAGTAAAAGGAATGAGAGGGGTTGCAACTAGGGGCCCAAAGGACGCTGCGAAGAACCTTTACTAATGCCTACAGTACACAGCGCAAGGAGCATTGACGGCACTACCCCACTACGGGGAAAGGTGGACCTAAGCACATAATTACTGAGGGAATAGCTATGATCAAATACGGAAATTAAATGAGAGTCGAAAGCGAACTTAATATGTGGAAAGAAAGTTT
>NC_089784.1:29748069-29775569 GCF_040412425.1 Macrobrachium rosenbergii
ATATATACAGATATATATATATATATATATATATGTATATATAAATATATATATATAAATATACATATATATATATATACATATATATATATATGTATATATATACTGTATATATACACAGATATATATATATAAATATATATAAATATATATATATATATATATATATATATATATATATATATATATATATATATATATATATATATATATATATATGTAACTACATACATACATATATACACGTTAACATACGAAAGACCTGAATTATATCAGCATACGAAAGTTTAGCCATTAAAGTCCTGGTATTCTTGACTCGAGTATACGGTAAAAAAAAAAAAAAATATACAGGCCTACCTCATTTAATAACAAAAGGGTAACTCTACCTCGCTGCTTCTTTAAATGGAACCTGATTCCTTGTAACTTCTAATGATTACAGCCTTGATTTTAATGGAAAGAAAATGGTTTAACGAACATTTATGGAAATATATCAGAAAGGATGAAGTTGCGCGTACATGTGCGTCACAAACACGAGCATATACACTGACACAAACGCACTCTGACGTTGGTAATTTCCCTCTGAGTACTATAACCAATTTTTCTTTGAGTACTAAAACTAATGTATTTCTGAGTACTAAAACTATTTTTTCTGAGTACTAAAACTAGTTTTCCTCTGACTACTAAAACTAATTTTCCTCTGAGTATTAAAACTATTTTTTTCTCTGAGTACTAAAACTAATTTTCCTCCGAGTACTAAAACTAGTTTTCCTCTGAGTACTAAAACTACTTTTCCCTCTGAGTACTAAAACGAGTTTTCCTCTGAGTGCTAAAACTAGTTTTCCTCTGAGTACTAACACTAGTTTTCCTCTGACTACTAAAACTAGTTTTCCTCTGACTACTAAAACTAGTTTTCCTCTGAGTATTAAAACTAATTTTCCTCTGAGTACTAAAACTAATGTTTTTCTAGGTACTAAAACTAGTTTTCCTCTGAGTATTACAACTAATTTTTCTCTGAGTACTAAAACTAGTTTTTCTCTGAGTACTAAAACTAATTTTCCTCTGGGAACTAAAACTAGTTTTCCTTTGATTACTAAAACAAATTTTCCTCTGAGTACTAAAACTAGTTTTCCTCTGAGTGCTAAATCTAATTTTCTTTTGAGTACTAAATCTGTAATGATGTAAAGAAAGATTAAATAGGGAAGCATAAGAATAGAATATTAAAAAGAGAGAAGTGGAAAAAGATAAATTATACAGTGATTGATCGAGTAAGAATAAAGAGAGAGAGAGAAGAGAAAAGAATAAAGAGAGAGAGAGAAAAAAATAATAACGAGAGAGAGAGAGAGAGAGAGAGAGAGAGAGAGAACAACAATTAAGCCTTGGTTGTTATGCATGACCGAGGCTAGAAATGTCGAGTAAGCTAAAAGCAGGAAACCGTCTTTACATGAACTCAAAACAGTGAGCGAGTGTATCGCGCCCAGGGCCATAAAACCGATCATAAAATCTTGAACCTGTGCCCTAGCGACTGAGCTGACCGAACATAACCTATAACCTTGTCAGGAGTCAACGTTCCAGCCTTATCTATAACCCCGCCTTCAATAGGAGGCGTTTACATGAATTTCCATGAAAAGGGCTGGACAAAGAGAAGTAGTTTACCATTTCTCCAATTAGACATTCTAGGGAGGAGCCATTAACAACTCCTCCTGAAGTCATTTCCACTCAAATCTTCTAAGGAGAGAATTTGACAACACCCACAACTGTCCTTCCCAATCAAGCTGTTCGAGGGGAGGCCTTACAGATAATATCCTCCAATGAGTAACTTCAAGGGAGGAGATGGGAAGATAGCAAAGAGCAGCAGGGGTTCCAGAGAAGAACGAAGCCAGAGAAGGAAGAGAGAGTCGCTAGTGAGCAGTATGAGAAGACGCAGTACTTCCCCCTAGCTTCCGTGGTCCCAACCAGACTCTGACCGCGGGCGACTTAACCAGATTCTGTCCGTGGGCTACTAACCATACCCCAACCGCGGGCTACTTAACCAGACATAAACTGAACTTCGACTAGTATGAGTGGTTTTCAAGAGAGTAAAACTGTAACCGTAGTTGTACTTATGTATGTAATTTACTTTCATCATTACAGTAAGAAGCTACCCATTTCGTCTCCATTACGCCTTTCTGAGAGATATAACTACATTTAATATAAATCCCTTCTAAGTAATAGACTCGTGAGCTGCTGACTACGAGAAGAGACGCTGTGCATGAATAAGTCGTCGACTTAAAAAAAGACGCAGGTAAGAAGGGAACAATATGTCACACGAGTTACGAAAGAAAACTTGTGCATGACAAATCAAATTTTTCTCTGCGTACTAAAAATAATCTTCCCTGAGTACTGAAACTAATTCTCCTCTGAGTACTAAATCCAAAAAAAAAAAAAAAGAAATCTAAAATACACAGCAGCTTATCAATAGCGTTAAAGATAAGGAACACGAATCAGCTATCATCGTGGGAAAATTAAACCTCACTTTACGAAAAGTATATGAGAGCAGTAAACTCTAAAGGGGCCCCTCGTGTAAACAAGTGAAAAATGCGCCGAAGTTTATTCGGCTCAATCGAGTTTTCTGTACAGCGTATAATGCTGTATGAAACTCTCAGCTGCGACCCATGAAACTTTCAGACAGCCCATGAAACTCAGCCACGGCCCATGAAACTCTCGGCCGCGGCCCACGAAACTTTCAGCCACGGCACAAGAAACTCTCAGCCACGGCCCATGAAACTCTCAGCCGCAGCCCACGAAACTTTCAGCCACGGCACATGAAACTCTCAGCCACGGCCCGGTGGTGGCATGTGTTGTTGGCGCCTATAGCGCTGCCAGAAGCACGATTATGGCTAACTTTAACCTTAAATAAAATAAAAACTAGTGAGATTAAAGGGCTTTAATTTGGTATGTTTGATGATTGGAGGGTGAATGATCAACATACCAATCTGCAGCCCCCTAGCCTCAGTAGTTTTTAAGACCTGATCGCGGACAGAAAACGTGCGGACGGACAGACAAATAGCCATCTCGATAGTTTTCTTTTACAGAAAACAAAAATTATGAAAAGTGAAGATTCTTTAAATGCTCTTATTCCTCCTTCAATGGGCTATTATATCCTGGGGAAGACTTGTCGAATCTCTCATGAAAAGCAGAATTCCTTAAGAAGACGTCACTTAATAACTGCCTCAGTAGTATAACGGATTATTTCTTGTTTAATGGTTTATAATTCAGCGGTTCTCAACCTCGGGGGCGCCAGCAATTTCCAAGGGGGCGCGAGTCGTAGGGAACAATTAAAAATTCTCTAATTATATTCGTTATTCTCTTAAAAAGAGTCGCTAAGAAGCAGTGTCAAGTACCTCACTAATTCATTCCCAAAGGAATAAAAACACCCATTCTCGTTCTCTCTTTTTTTTTTCCTTTAAACCTGGGAGGGGATTTTACTCAGAGATGCAAGGGGAGGGGGGCGTGGAGGGACGGACCAACTCTTAGAGGGGGCGTGGTAATAAAAAGGTTAAGAACCACTGGTTTGTATTGTTTGAAAAGGTTTCATGTGAATTTCTGTACATTTTGGCGTAATTTTGCGTGTGGAAAAAATTAAAATATGGATATTTATTATTCATCCCATATTTCTATAAAAAAAAAGAGGACAATCATATAATAATGAGAACAATAACAAATAATAATATTCTAGAGAAGGAATAAAGTCATGCGCTTTATTTACTGATGAACTTATTTTAAATGGAAGAAGAATTTTGCAACCATCGAGTAGAACAGAATAATAATAATAAATAATAATAATAATAATAATAATAATAATAATAATAATAATAATAATAATAATAATAATAAATCCTAAGAAATTCAATGTGATTAAATTGTTTTAATTAAAAACACAATTATATTTTAAAAATAATACAAATTATTGATATATGTGTATATTTTTATTTGCAATAATAATAATAATAATAATAATAATAATAATAATAATAATAATAATAATAATAATAATAATAATAATAATGGCTGCTAAGAGATTCACAATTTCGTGAGAAACATTCTGTGTAATAAAAATCCACAATTATATTTATTTTATTATACATAGTAATATATTTACTATATAATCGTGGATTTTTATTACACAATAATAATAATAATAATAATAATAATAATAAAAATAATAATAATAATAATAATAAAAGAATCTTATGAAAAGCATCATAAGTAAATCCATTATTCCGATACTTTACTAACTCTTACGGTAACTACAGACTAAACTAACTGTCACACACCTATTCAAAAGTAATTCCTTTGACCGTTAAGGTAATAAATTTAGCAACAAATCGGCGGGTTCCGACCCTCAACTTTGAGAAACAGTACTTTCGATGACTGATGCCCCTAATAAAATCACGAATTCCAAAGGCAGGAGTTGGAAAAGATTGGGAGGCGTCGTATTATAGGATAATGAAGAAATGATAAACATTTTCAGATATGAGCTAACGATAGTAACAAAAACAATTATTTAACTATTGAAAACCGTAGCATGACATTCCAGTATTAAGCTTCGACTCTCGCGAAATCGTATGATCAGAATTCCAGCACCAATGTTCCACTCACTCGCCAGCAGAAACCAGTTCAAATGCGACTTTCTGAACCGAAAATGATTGACCGTAATTACAGAGAGAGAGAGAGAGAGAGAGAGAGAGAGAGAGAGAGAGAGAGAGAGAGAGAGAATGTGCAATTAATTTCGCACGAAGGCTGCTGTTGCTGGTACCGCCTTCTTCGTGCTGGAAAGAAATGCCTCTTAAGGGTGCCATTGACTCACTGGAAGACTGGCTATCGTCGATACCAGAGCTCACTGACGGGGTCTCCGGTCAAAAGGCGACAACTCCATTTCATTAGCTGCTTCGCTGGACCTGGGGATCTTCCTCGGGATCCCTCTCCTTCGTCTGCAGGACCTCAATCGCCCTCCAATGAGGATCTAATCAACTCCTTTAAGAGTAAGTTGTTTCATCTTTTCCTGCCGTTCAGAGGATCTGGTTCTTGGGTGAAAAACGGGACATTTTAATACGACTGGTTTTGCTCGCAATACTCAGCAGGCTGCGGCAGCAAACAGCGTGACGTTTTCCAGTATCAGGTTTAATACCAAGTGTGCTAGGAGCTTAATACTATCCAGTTTGCTAGTAGTTTTATCTTGGCTAAAACTAAAATGTCGAATAGTTTGCCTAGCGCAGTTGTGGAATCCTCTGATCTCTAAATATTTAGGCGAGGAGCAAATTCGTTCTAGCTCTCTGCTGATGCTACTGACGTCTCCTGAATTTCAGGCGCATCGGTTTTATTTTCTATTCTCTCATATTTATATATTTATTTATTTATCACCTTTTCCTATAACTTGTCTCTCTCTCTCTCTCTTTCTCTCTCTCTCTCTGTCTCTCTCTCTCTCTGTCTCTCTCTCTCTCTCTCTCTCTCTGTCTGTCTGTCTGTCTGTCTGTCTGTCTGTCTGTCTCTCTCTCTCTCTCTCTCTCTCTCTCTCTCTCTCTCTCTCTCTCGGCAGACTGATCTCCCTTTGGAACCCTCTTGGGCTTATAAACTGTTGACTCTGTACATAAGGGTTTACAGCTGAAGATTTCAAGAAAGCAAGAAAGAAAGCAATGCTAGGGTACGGTGACCAACATACATAATGTAAGAAAGTTCTTGCATTTATCCCTGTCATAAAACACTCCTACGATGACTAGAAGGATTCTTTTAACTGGGCTATATCCTTAAGAATGTCAAGGAACTTGCTTAAATGTATAGGATACCGGAGTCCTTGTTATTACCAAAATTAATATTGTACCAGAACAGCTATAAAAGTCTTAGATTTAACCCATCGACTGAAAATTAAAATTAAACTAAGAATCGACCCTTCGGTTACAGATAATGAAATCCTACATACCGGGAATATATTTAAAATATCAAATAACAATTCTGACAATCCTGGAGGATATTACTGTACCCCATAAAGTAACTTCTAAAGGAATTACCTTCTGAACAGATTAATAAGTAAACAAATCTTATTTACCGCTGAATATCGGCCATTTCCAAAGACAAATAAGCCTTCTTGAGCCAATTTCCTCCGTCAACTAAGTTGGAAAGTATGCTTTCACCCATATCTGTTTGTTTGTAATCTGTTTTCGTCTGTCTGTCATGAAAATACCTAAAAAGTTCTGATGGATTAATTTTTTTACAGATAGGCGATGGTTTCGTTCACACCCGGCAATTTGACGCCCAAAATAAACAAATAGCTTATTTAGGAAGCATGTTTTTTTTTTTTAAATAGCTTAGAGCAATGACCTCATTTAGAAATGGAAATTACATAATTTGATTGTTTAGTAAGTTGGAGCCTTAGTTTACATATTATTATTTTTTTTAGTTCAAGTATATCAGTCACATTTAGCAATTGCATCCGGGCTCTTGGCGGTATGAAGACATTTTTTATTACCATGCCACGTACCTTTCGGAGCACCCGTGGAGGAAAGAAACTCGTACATTACTTAAATTACATTTACGAAAGGCAGAAAACAAACGGTAATGGCTCAGAAATTTATTGGAAGTGTGAGGTGAAGAGTTGCGAAGCATGCCTACATACATTAACAGGCGTGCTTCGCAACTCTTCACTTCACACTTCCAATAAATTTCTGATCCATTACCGTTTGTTTTCTGCCTTTCGTAATGCAATTTAAGTCATCTACGAGTTTCTTTCCTCCACGGGTGCTCCGAGAGGTACGAGACACGGTAATAAAAAATGTCTTATTACCGCTAAGAGCTCGGATGCAACCGGTAAATGTTACTGACATTCTTGAACTGAAAAGAAAGTAAACTAAGCCTTCAACTTACTAAACAATCAAAGTATGTCATTTCCATTTCCTAAATAAGGTCATTGTCCTAAGCTACTTAAAAAAAAGCATGCTTCTTAAATAAGCTATTTGTTTATTTTGGGCGTCAAATTACCGGGTGTTAACGAAACCGAATTTCAGTTTACCGGGAGTCAAAATACCGGAATCAAAGTTCTGAGAGTCAAAATATCTAGAACCACAGGCGATAGAGCAAACACACCTCATCAGTTTTTGAGATGGGTCCAAACACAGTTTAAAGAATATTAAATCTTTTCTATGAAGTGAGCCACTAGATGATGTCATGTGTTCTCTCAACGTGCGATTTTCTAGGCCTATTGGGAGAAAAAAATATATATGTGTATATATATATATATATATATATATATATATATATATATATATATATATATATATATATATATATATATATATATATATATATATATATATATATATAATTTTAACAACAATACACGTAAAAGAATTAATTTAAAACAACCATTTTAATGTAAAAATTAAAAAAGAGAGAAAATATTAACGCTTAAAGGATTACAATTTTGGTCAACTCTATTTCGGAGGAGTAAAGAGAGAATAAGTCATAAACCGATAACAACATACAAAGAAAAAATAAATAAAAGTAAGAAATTTCACGCCGCCCACCTTCTTCTGAATGAGGAGAGCGACTTATTATAATAAGAAGCTTAACTTGAAGCGAAAACGCAGCCAGAATGACAGAACAGCAATCTGTAACATTTACGGAACGAACGCAACCGGAAGGTTGTGTTCTATCAGACGCTCAACAAAGCAAAGCGTGTCACTAATGCAGTCGGATCAAGTAGGGTGGGGGGGTGCCGTCAGTGCACTTCATGCGGTGCACTGTAGGCATTACTTAAGGTTCTTTGCAGCGTCCCTTCATATTCTCTTTCATCCATCTTATTTTCCACCCTCTCCTAGCAATTAATCATAGTGTAACTGCGAGGTTTTCCTCCTGTTACATCTTTCAGACCTTTTACTGTCTGTTTCCGTTTCAGCACTGAATGACCCCATACGTCCCGGTGCTTGGCTTTTGGCCTAAATTCTATATTCGACTCAATTCAATAATGCAGTTGGAATGAAAGCATTAAAAGTGGCCGAGAGACTCATAGTGTTTACTTATAACACTTATGAAGCATCTTACGTAATTACTGGCTTGATATGCTAGTTTCAGGGGATGCGTTCCTTTTTTGTAAAAAAAAAATCACTGAATTGATGCGAACATGATATGATCATTATTATGTCCTATCTCTTTAACACAGACAGTCTTTCGGCACTAACACATGTATATATATATGTATATACATACATACACACACATATATACACTGTATATGTGTGTATGTATATACATATATATAAATATAATATACATATACATATATTTATATATGTATATATACATTGTATATATATGTGCATATCAGTATATATATAGATAGATACGATATATATAGGATTTTTTAAAAGACAAAATACCACTAGGAGCATCTCCTCGATAGCGAAGGTCATACAGGAATCCAATTTCCACACCAAGCCTTTGTGTTATACCAATACCCCCAACATGGTTAATTTTTCTTGCAACGGCAATGATGAACGGCTAACAATATTTTCAAAAACCGTTTGACCTAATTCTGATCGTTTTTACTTTGAACTGACTAAATTTTCCCGTTAAGTTTCATGGAGGCATGGTGCAAATTGACCTGACCTAGGCTCAGGTCATGACATCAAACTGTGCCCATGCCTTGATTTATCAGATACCGTTTTTCAGTATCTGCTTGTTTATCAGTAAGCTGATATCGAGCATGATGATCCATACTGCAATGGAATAGAGAGCTTAGACCAAAGGAAAAGCGCTGGGACCTCTGAGGTCATTCAGCGCTGAAAAGGAAATTGGGAGCAAAAAGGCTTTGAAGGTGTAACAGGAGGAAAACCTCGCAGTTGCACTATGAAACAGTTGTTCGGTGAGGGGGAAGAGGAAAGTAAGATGGAAGAAAGAATATGAAAGGAGGTACAGTGAAAGGAATGAAAGGGATTGAAGCTAGGGGCCGAAGGGACGCTGCAAAGAACTTAAAGCAGTGGTTCCTAACCTTTTTATTACCACGCCCCCTCTAAGAGTTGGTCCTTCCCTCCACGCCCCTCTCCCCTTGCATCTATGAGTCAAATCCCCTCCCAGATTTAAAGGAAGATAAAAAAAAGAGAGAAAGAGAAGGGGTAGAGAAGGGGTGTTTTTATTCTTTTGGGAGTGAATTAGTGAGATACTTGACACTGCTTCTTAGCGACTCTTGTTAAGAGAATAACGAATATAATTAGAGAATTTTTAATTTTTCCCTAGGGCTCGCGCCCCCCAACCCTTGGAAATTGCTGAC
The DNA here is from genome assembly GCF_040412425.1 of Macrobrachium rosenbergii. NCBI lineage: Eukaryota > Metazoa > Arthropoda > Malacostraca > Decapoda > Palaemonidae > Macrobrachium > Macrobrachium rosenbergii. The sequence goes on from NC_089784.1 coordinate 29,757,368, forward strand.
GCTCCCTCAAGTTGAGAACCTCTGACTTAAAGTAATGCCTACAGTGCATCGCATGATATGCACCGACGGCACTACCCCCGGTAAGAGGGATGATCCGTGTTCCAATTCCAGTTCTCTGGGCTCTGTACGGAACAAACAATACCGTTCAGCCGCGCTGCCGGCACACGTCGTCTTTAAAACCCTCCAGTGACCTCAAATGTTCCGACGGATAAAAAGTAAAGCTATCGATAGGTCCCACCGCCGGTAAGTGTGGTGGTAAACAGCGCCAGGGGCGGCGTCATTTGGCAAAAATCCCACAGGGGGGTGAGGCTTGAGGTCCAGGTCTTTCGCCAGAGGGAAAGGATGATGGAAGCCGAGACGTGAGGCATCAATGTGTGAAAGGGATTTTAAAAAGATAAATCGAATGTCTGAAAGCTGATCCAGTCTTTAGGAATTTTCCAGTGTAACTAAATAAGATGACAGTTCTTTTCATATCTGAAATGATCCAAGTTATTTTACCCAGTGCTATAACATTTTTATTATAAAAAAAAATTATCAAACTGTTTTCGACTAAGATTCACTAAGGGAACAATTAATTCGTTCCTTAATAATTCTTAGTTGGAATTTAGTACGGAAAGTATTTGTATTTTTCATAGTGCACCTGTATTGTAATTCTTATGTGACTATTTCCATGTCTAAGCGTTGATTTCACCTTCCATAAGATGACATTCGGACATTTTAACCTTCCCGGGCAGCAAATTCCTGAGATGTATGCTAGTATTGCACCAGTCCCGTTTTTTTGCCATTCCCCTAGGTTAGTTTAGGTTAGGTTAGGTTAAATTACTGCTGCGATAGTAATTTATGTGTGGGAAACATAATGAGATTATTTTCAAGAAAATTCTATGGTTAGTTTTAAGATATGGCGTCCCGTTTTTTTCAGGGAATGGTCCCGGTACTCGGTTACATCTCGGGATAATGCTTCGGGGCAACCCAATGCTTCGTCAATTGTGGAAAAGTGTACAAATATGAATTTGATTCGGATTGGTTCGAAAAATATCACAACACAGACAAAAAACTTCTAAGATACTGCGAACACGGCCTCAGTGCTTCTAAACGATAATGCTACAAGCCTTTGAGATAACATTGATATTTCACTCTCGTTCCCGTTATCTGATGTACCAGTTCTTTCATCTGGCGAAGACGTGTATAAGCCAAAGGAAAAATCAATAAACAGTCAAGAAATAAAAGAAAACAAGTACGGTGTTATAAGGAAGTATTAAAGTCATTTCTTGTCTTGTCTTGGCGGAGCAGAGAGCATTCTCTCTTGTTACATCAAGCTTCTGCACTTCTGAGCAACGGCCATCTATGCTTGGTTTGATGGGGCCATCCAACGATGGTTTGCTTACTTTTTTGGGTGGTGATGGGAAGCGGTTGGGGGTAGGGGTGGATGGAAGGGGGAGGGGAGGAGTATGTGCGAGTGATCCAAGCGTGATAAAGGCGTGTTCGCGCGCTTTAACCTTTGAAGTCTCCGACCCGTATTGCCAATATCGATTCACAGTACGCAAAACAAGAGTGAGATTTGATATTATGAAATTCAGGCCGTCAAGCCAAGAACTGGGCCACTTTCGGTCACACGGCAATTAAGGCTCTGAAAAGAGGGAGTTGGAGTGGTTGGACAACTAGAGAAAGACATCCAGAAAACTGAGATGAAGTACAAGGATCTAATAAATAATAAAGAGGTTGGACAGAAAGACTGATGAAAGGCAGCGGAATGGAAGTGAAGCAAAGGGCTAAAATGTGGATTTATAGGTAGAGGCCGAAGGGACGCTGCAGACACCATTTAGTTATGCCTACAGTGCACCACGTGAGGCGCACTGAGAGAGAGAGAGAGAGAGAGAGAGAGAGAGAGAGAGAGAGAGAGAGAGAGAGAGAGAGAATCCTCAAAGGCTAATAACATAGTGGCAAAGTTTCTTCTCGATTTTCTCATTGTGGTGTTTGAATCAGATAATCACTTATAAACCGTCGTGTAAAATAAAGACAGAAACTCATAATAAAACTACAATGCGAGTATTTCTTATTCGTTCTAACATTAAAATTCACTAGGACTATTTTACATTGAATGCATATTGAATATGTATTCAATACGTGTTCAGTGAATATGAACTAGATTCTTTCGTGTAATCTAGATAATCATCAAGATTAAAGCGTATTCACTTAGAATTAATTTAAGCATTAAACGTGGTATTGAATTGAATACAGAATTTTGGCCAAAGGCCAAGCACTGGGACCCATGAAGTCATTCAGCGCTGAAATGGAAATTGACAGTAAAAGGTTTGAAAGATGTAACAGGAGGAAAACCTCAAAGCAGTTGCACTATGAATTAATTGTTACGAGAGGGTGACAAGTAAGTCGGAATAAAGAGAATATGAAAGGAGGTACAGTAAAAGGAATGAAAGGGGTTGCAGCTAGGGGCCTAAGGAAGGCACGCTGCAAAGAACCTCAAGTAAAGCCTACAGTGCACCGCATGAGGTGCACTGACGGCACTAACCCCCTATGGGATTAAACGTGGTATAATCAAGAAGAGGACCTAAGACCGGATCACGCTTGAAAGAAGACAATAAAACTCGGCAAATTCGCATTTGAAAGTGGGAAGTTGAAGTCATATTCGAACATCGATTTTCCATCTCTTCTACAAAACTCAATTGTGTCTCATTACTCTGGGACATTTGTAACAAAATGTGACTCAATTCCGCCTTACGGGAAAACAAGCATCACTTTTAATATTTCATCTCAGGATTCTTGAAGAAAACAGTACAATAACGAACGTATAGGAAGTTCTTGTGGTATTAAAAAAAAATGAATAAGTCTTCTAAGTTAGTTCAGTAGTAAGGTTTCTTGAAAACTGAAGGACTGACGTGTTCACTATTAATTTTCAAATCTGGTCTTCGCAGTCAACAAGTAATACCTTCTAGCACTACACAGATTTTCCCGGATATCTCCATTGATCGTTCTGATTACCCAGTCCCTTTTCAAATTCACAATTATCATCCTTGTTCATTTCAGTTCATTTAGCGAGTAATGTCAACAACACTTTGTATTTCTCTTGAATAACTTGTCCTTCCGTATCGTGCCTGGTTTAGGGCAGCTGTGTCTTTAGTATCTTTTTATATGTCTCTAAAATTCTCGTCTTTTTGAGTCTTTGGAAAAGTCTAGGCGCCCCGTATTTAAAAACTCCGTTTCCCAACAGCTTTGATTAAATTGTAATCTGATCACCGGAGTTATCGAGTCTTATTTCATTCAAAGTTCCCCCAGATACTTTCCTCATATTTTTCATAAGTTGTATTTCAACAGAGATCTTTCACATTCACTATTGGTCCCTGATCCCTTTGCCTGTCAGGAGTAACCAGATTCGCTGAACAGCAGCACCAACATGTAGTAAATGTACATAGGTCCGTTATTTCTCACACCGCTGGACTGTGGAACAGCCTCCCAGAGGATGTAGTGCAGTTCGAACTTCAGAAGTTCATGCGAAAATGTAATAGGCTACATTACTATCCTAATACTATTCTTCTTGCATTTCAATACATTTTTATCTAATTACTAATTACTTTATTTATTTATTTTCATAAGTGAGATCTCTTCTTCTGCATTTCCCTTTACTTCCTATTACTTCTTCCTAATGAACACCATAATATTCTTTGGAAGCTTGAATTTCAAGTCAATGGCCCCTTTGGTGGGCTTGTTCCAATTGAATAGGTTTCATCTAATGAATAATGATAACTGATTAAAAGGAAAGAATGAGGTTCTTCACCTATCTATGATTTTTTTTCTTTTGTCTTATCTAGGATCTGAGTAAATTAAGAGAGGAGTCTACTGCGTCTATTTACTTCGTCATTTCTTACGACAGATACCGTGCGGAGGAAAAATAACCACGTTCAGTTTCTAGTTACTTTCTCAGGGCTAATGGCATGGTCTTTATTTTAGGCAATCCCCTTTGAACTAATGCTGAGATGTCTTATCTGTAATCCTTTCAAGATTTGAATTGTCTGTAATCCTTTCAAGATTTGAATTGTATCTTGGTCAAATCCCCTTAAGATTTATAATGCGATCTGTCTCTTTGGGTATCACTTGAAAACTTATGATATGATTAATTGTACCTGAGATTATCCTAAAGTCCCATGTCACAGGTGGTTCATTAGGTAAAAATGGCGAAATTATTCTTTTGGATAATCGCCCTTAGAGTAACGATACGGTGTGGTTTATTTAGTGTAATCCCCCCAGGATTAATGGTCAGATTTGTTCTGGGTATTTTTCCGAGGGGATTACTTGTGAGACACCTTGTAGGTGATCACCTTTGGATTTGTCCTCTTTTTGTCTTAAATAGTCCCTCGGGGGGTGATGGCCTGATAATCTCTCGCGAAATCCCCTTAAAATAAGAAGTACAATATTACTTGTAGGAAATCCATCTTTTATAAACCTCTAAGTGCATATTTTCTCCTTGTTGGACAACCTCCATTACTTTCAGTTCCAGTCTCAACAGTCGTTACATCAAGGCTATGCCAATTAACAGAAGATTAGCATTTTGAGACTATAATTGTCGTCAATGTCACCACCAAAAAGGAAAAACTCATGTTTTTGTTTCCCTTGCACAGAATGAAGTCAAAAGCAGGCTATTCGAAGAGGGCGAGCCCAATACTGCTGCTACTCCTGATGACGCTGGGATGTTCGCTGTCACAGTCAGACAACACTCTCTTCAAATTGGTAAAGACGCAAGCGAAGCACATGTCTATCTTGGGAAGCACACCTGTACACTCGATCACAGCTTGTGCTCAGTTCTGCACGACATGTAAGTTTGGAGAAGAGATGATTGTTGTCGATTCACTAGACTCAGTTTGATCAAGATCTGACATAGCACTTGACAAGATTTCTTAGGGCTTTCCACCAATGATACGGAAGTGATCTCTCTCTATTCCAGATGCTGACTGCAAGTCATTCAACCTGGAGGTTACCGCTTTGACAGCTGGAAACCTAAGACTCTGCGAGGCAACAGATGGCCAAGATGAAAAACCAAGCATGAGTTTCAGCATATACGATAAGGTGACACACACGTCAACCGCACCACCAGTTCTTGTGTACCAACTCTTCAAGGTACCTAACAAAGATCAAGGCTGCTCTCCAAACAGGGTGATCACAACTGTTGCCTTCAAACCTAATGATAACACTGATTCAGACATAGATTTCTTCATCTGCAGCAAAATAGACAAACCTGTGAAACAAAGCGTGGACAGCAGTAAGGAAAAAATTATAGCTACAGATGCAGCAACTTCAGAAATATGTCCTGACAACAAGGTCTTGCAAGGCTTCAAGTCTGCTGACAAAGAATGGGCAAGCCCCTCTGATCTGGAAGGTCGGTGCCAGCTTCTTGTTAACTGGAATGTTAACAAAACCAAGTGTTTGGATGCCTTGCCCACCAACGATCTCACCTATTATCCTAAAGCTTTTACTGGAATGAACGAGGTATTAATGTGGACTTCTTGGTTACACTGTCCTGACTACTACTTTGGTGTTGGTATACGAAGGGTGAAAAACGCCTCTACAGGAAAATATCAGATCTTGTCAATGCGCTGTTGCAAGATTGATGGCACCCCTTGAGAAGTAATGCCATTAAAACTGGATTTTCAGAAAAAATGTTTATGCACAAACGGTCTTGAGTGCTTCTGAACCACAAATAGTATCTGGGATCACTGTTTTCTGACCATGTACTCTGTAAAAGAGACTTGAAGCAAACAGAAAGTGAAATTATTGGATGAGTGATAGCAGGTAATTCAATTTTCAGTTTGTTTCATGTCAAGGACAGCAATGGTATGTTGAAGAAGCAATCATTACATTAATACTCCAAAGGTATGATGGATTCTTAGAAGGATTTACAGTAAATTATAAACAATTAAGATAAAAATAAAGGTATTAACAAAACCGATACTATTTAATTTACCTCTAAGTGCTTTTCTTTCAGAGGGAGTGGCAACAGAAAAAAAACTACTTGTTTGCTTCTACGTGATCAGACTGCCTAGCTCTAAACCCCAAAGCCCACTCTAGATTATATAACAAAGTCATCTGTTGTTTCTCAGAGGTAAAGCAGCCACATAAAATGGAGGCTCATCACTATGACAAATTGAAAGTAATACAACTTTCATAAGATTTTGACCAAGCGAAAAGTCCACTGAAAATTAATAATTCCGTTTCATGAGAACCACAGCCATTAAAATCTGTAACCTTAAAACATGAACCTACCAAATGGGTGTGGCACTCTTAAAATGATTTAGGAATCTAGACCTGATGAGCTATCATTTCCTCTCTAAAGTTTTTGCGAAGCAAACATGACACATAATTCATAAGAACATTAGACTGGCGTGTCACATTTACTTTGGTAATGAAAAAAACTAGACCAGTCGAAACACTCCCAGTACAGCTGCGAGCAGTGAGTCTTGTGGCTCCCTTGTCGCACTCTGACAGCCTACAGGTCAACAGTCTATCTGATTTCTTAATGGCCTTATGACGCTGGAGCCTTCCCAGGCACACCCCTTTTCCTAAGCCTTTTCAGGAAAGCTGGATGGTTGGTTATCAGTGGATTGCTTCCCTTTCTAACCTAGACATAGATGACTATTTTCTTAATTTCAAAATATTAGATGATTAAGAGCTTTTCATAAATTGTTTATGGATGTATACTGTATATTGTTTGAAAGATCACTTACTTGAAGCTGTTTGATTAACCCTTTTGGATTCCGATGACGTAAAAGTACACACATCACTGCTTTCCTATTTGTTACGATTCCCTCACCAAGCCCCTAAGGATCATGGGTTGCCCAACATAGCCCGGGTAGAGATCTGGTCTCTAGAACAGAGGCATTGGGGCTCTCCTGCAAAGCACCAGAGGAGGGCCCCCTCATTTGAGCCCGGGACCCTAAAGGCCTATAATAAAGATTTTGATCGTTTCTAATATTTAAAATGGCACAATTCCGTTCCTATTTTATGAGTTTCGTTGAAGACAAAGGATCTATACCGCCAGATATCCTATCACATCCTAGAAACTGATGCTGAAACTGGAGTCAATTCTAAGTCTTCACATTCAAAGGACAGAATGTTGAATGGATCAAGGCCCTTCGAGGAATCGCGGGAAACAGGAGCTTGATCATTTGCCTCTTTTCAACACTGGAGCAAATAAAATTTAACAACATAAGAAAATCCTCCGGGATTCAAGAGGGGGACATGTCCTCGGTCTAAGACAGGGGGGCCCCACTCTCTCCAGGTGCTTCCCAAGGAAGCCCAGAGAGGCCAAATGTACTACAGAATGAGGGCCTTCCTCGGGTACCCTGGGACCCAGGTTTGACTTGGGAAGTGGGTGGCCTCCCCCCACCCACTTCCCAAGTGGTACAGGTCAGTGAGAGTTTTGGGAGTGTGATGAGGTACTTGTGCATCATTAGAATAAGAAAGGACCAGGAAGGCTCATAGCATAAACCTGTCTCGAAGAGCTCATGTAAACCAGACTGAACTGCCCAATATTTCTCATTGGTTCCTATAATATAGAAGACTGGCCTTCCTTATCCGACGGTATTGGCCATACCTTTATGGTCGTCGTATTCCTAGTTTCTTGTCATTTGAAACACCTTCCTGTACAAATAAAGCTCCGTTGTGCCAACAACACCATTGTTATTTGGGAAAGGGTAGAGGTACATGTTACCTGAAATATGACGCATTTCTGTCTCCCTTTTGTTTTATTCATATGAGCATTTTTCGCCTCTAATATTAAACAATTGTACACAACACATACACACATACATACATACAGTGTAGATATACATACATATATATATGTATATATGTACTGTATATATCTGTGTATATACACAGTATATATACACAAATATAGATGTATAAATACATAAATAAACATGTGTATATATATACAAATATACATACAACAAATATACATACATACATAGTTTCCTGAAAATCGATCCTACAAAGCCATCGATACGAAGAATCCCAACTTCGCTGATCAACTACTTTGAAACTATGAAATGGAAGCCTCGATAACTCTGTCCTAACGTAAAAAAGAAGAAAAAAAAAAGTGAATGACATTCCATCAGTAACAATAACTGACGTAATATAATCATTACAAAGCACAGAACTGTTCCGAAAAGAATTCATCTCATTTGCCTACAGGACAAACGCAGTCACGCGTCTTTCCGGTCTTCCAAAAACGTCATCGTCTAATCCTCAGGTTTTACAAAAGATTAATGGAAGGAATATAAACATTGAGGCCAAAGGCCAAGCGCTGGGACCTCTAAGGTCATTCAGAGCTGAAAGGGGAAACTGAAAGCAAAAAGGTTTGAGAGGTGTAACAGGAGGAAAATCTCGCAGTTGCATTATGGATCAATTGTTAGGAGATGGTTGAGGAAAGGAAGATGGAAGAAAGAGAATATGAACGGAGATACAGTAAAACGAATGAAAGGAGTTGCAGCTAGGGGTCGAAGGAACGCTGCAAAGAACCTTAAGCAATACCTACAGTGCACTGCGTGAGGTGCACTGGCGGCACTACTCCACTATGGGGACAAAAGTCCTGGGTTCGTTAACACTGCCATTAGAATTTCTTTAACTTGGACACCTCGCCACAAATATATACAGTATATATATATATATAAATATAAATATATATATATATATATATATATATATATATATATATATATATATATATATATATATATATATATATATATATATATATATATATATATTTATTTTTCTGCCTTTTGGGAATGTTCCTGACTACGGTGCACGGTGATGCCACCCCTCTATAAGAAGATCTAACGAAAATTTTCATAGTACTTTGTTCTCTCCTTGTTAGAAAAAATCCTCAGGAACAAGCAACAAGCGTCATCCTTTCTTGATCTAGGACGCAATAAAAACCAGACAAAACCAAAACTTTAAACAGAGATACATAAAAACATTCATCTATTAATACCAGGAGTCATAATAGCGGGATGACCATCAAAGTGACGCTACCGTTTTTATTAGGCCTAGTCATCCAATTAGCGGCTCTCTTTCATTCCGACATCTAAAATAAAATTTGAAATATGAAAAAAAATGAATGGAAGACATGAAAGGCTTTCCCTCATTTTGAAAAAAAGATAGGATAAAAGGTATTTTCCCCTCTTTTCAAAAGAATTAAAATATTCCCTTTTCCCTTGTAAAATAGGTTCCAACTCTTTTTCTTGTCTCTTACATCCCGGTCTATTGTGAAGCCTCGTTTTTTTTTTCACTGGATTCTTTTATGAAGGATAAAGATTCTCTTCTTATATATACATGTTCCACACAATCCCGTCTCTCTCTCTCTCTCTCTCTCTCTCTCTCTCTCTCTCTCTTAATATGCATTTACCAATTACTTTCGACCAGATATATAGAAAGCTATGAAAGAAAGCAAAAGTAAAAAGTCTCTCTCTCTCTCTCTTTTGATGTATAAACTGTATACCAACTAATTTCAACCAGATATACAAAACTATGAAGAAAACCAAATGAGAAAAGTCTGATTTCCTACAAAAACCTAAATGAATATACGTATATGTATATGTGTGTATATTAAAGTGCAACACACTTTAATATAAAATAAAATACTGTATCGCTTAAAGGCCATTATTATCTCCACGACGCGAGAAAAGCAGGAAATGATCTCTCTGAGAGACAGCATCGCCCCCTCCCCTCAAGACACTTTTGAAAATTGGGATAAAATGTCGTCATCACACTACACGCTTTTAAGCGGGGTATAAACACCTGATGAAAGGGATATTGGAAATTTTCCCCCGAGAGAGAGAGAGAGAGAGAGAGAGAGAGAGAGAGAGAGAGAGAGAGAGAGAGAGAGAGAGAGAATTTGAGGTCTTGCCTACAGTGTGTGTGTGTATTGACTCTCGGGTCTCTAGATTAAAGTTGCCGCACCGTGAGGGGTAGAAAATATTCATAAGGTCCTGCGAGGTGGATTCCAGGTGTTGAATAAAACATTTCCTTTATTTTCCACTAAGAGAGGAGCATTACCCTTTCTTCTTCTTCCTTTCTCGTTCACAAAGAAAAAAGCAGACAGAAAAAGTGGAAGGAAGGGAGGAAAGGGTGGGAGATGGGGCGTGATAACGAAGAGAAAGCAGAGTGACTACCTGATAACCCTGATTTTAGCTTCCGTTGTTTTTTGCAAAAAGTTCACGTAACTTCACGCAAACTTTTGCTTTTACTTTTGGGGTTCCTTCAGGTGAATGCAGAACTCATATTTTGTATTCGGGATACATGGCTTGAACCGTAACACTGGACTGAAAACAACTTGGTCTATTCCTTTGTTTAGCTTCGTTAGTTCTCAAAGACATGCCCCGGAGCAATGCACTTTTACTGTTGTCGATCGAAGCCCTGGAGGCTGCTTTGTTCACTGTGTCGACTTAGATCACAAATCAAAATGTAGACGGTTCTAAACGCAGTGAAAGAACAGTTTGCCTGAAGCTGAATACAATGAAGCCTCAATATCCGAAGGCTTTCTTGAGGGGAAGAACCACCAAACCAACAGCAGAGAACCAAAATAACCAATTCAATTAGTCATAGACTCACACAACAGAAACCACATGGGAAGACAATGGAACACCAATCAAATACATCCATTTATTTTCCTCAAGTACATAATTAAAGAGTGCCACACGTTCATAAATAAGGAGATAAAATAATAGTGTCAATAGATGAGTACTAATGATGAATGGATTGTTCCTAATTGAAACGTAACTTGACGAAAAGAGCCTCGTCATTTTAGGCGTAGGCCTTCACTCCCTTAGCCACCACGTTAGCTTGGAAGCCGCCGTCCTTGCTGACTGTGTATTCTACCGTCTGGACTCGCCCGTCGGGAAGCAGGACCTGTGGGAAGAATGCGACTACTGTTACCCGAAGGATCTACAGGAAAAGAAATGTTGGGACTATGACCTAGAAGGATAGTAGGAACGCTGGTACTAAAATCTACTTTAGGATCTGAGAGAAGAATGTTGTGGCTATTCTCTAGGGTACATACAGGAAAAATTACACTACTGGACTGATACCTGAGGCACATGTGGGATGAATGGTGCTACTGTCACTTAAATTACTTAAAGGAGCAGTGATATTACTAGTACTATTACCTCGGGAATGTGGAATTATAGATTCTACTGCATTTATCTGCGGGACCTAAGATTAGACTGTTACTCTCTTTGCCCAGAAATGGTGTAAGAGTTTTACTAGGCTCTAAGAACATAGTATTCTACTACTATCACTTCCAGGATCTGAAAGAAAAGGTAATACCTCTCCTATCAGAGTCTGCAGGAAGGCTACCCCTGTCAAGGGCTACAGGTGTAAAGGAAGAATGTTGCTATAGTATTATCTACAGTACAGTCACCGCATGGAATATGTTACTACTGCTACATTATATATGAAAGGAATTATTACTAGTACAAACTGTCACTAACGTTACCTGAAAAAGAACCGTTACTTACGTGACCTCAAGACGATTTTGGAATGTGTCCTAAAAAGGTCCTTGACTAACTTTACCCGGAAACAGAACCCATTGAAAAGGAACTTAAGGAAAGACAAATATCAGAATATCTGCCTTCAAATGACTCAGGCCAAGGGCAGAAAATGCAAATCAATAACAAGACTGCAACACCTGGTTTTAAACCCTTCCCATAGTCCAGGTAATTACTGGACCAGTTAATGAAAATGACGGCAGCCACTGCTTTTGGTAACACTGATGAACTGACAATGTATTGGAATAAGTTTGCATTCTGATATCTTGTCTAGCTATTGCAATGTATTACCATTTTTATTCCACTTCTCTGAGGAGGCATGGAATAATTTCAAATCATTCCTGTCAGTTTGAGGAAGCAGAATTTCAAATCATTCCTGTCAGTTTGAGGAAACAGATAGATATCTTGTTGTCAGTGACGGCTGACTGCATCAATCAAGCTGTGTGCACCAAATGTCCTTTTAATTAGTTCATTAGTTTTGCACGAAGCTCAGTAACAATACTAATTCATAAAAAGCTCATATGACTCACCGATGTCAGGGTAAATCTATAATTACGAATATATACAGCTATAGCTTTAAAATCGAACAGCTTTTCTTGTATAAATAATATATTGTATAAATAATATATATATATATATATATATATATATATTTATATATATATATATTTATATATATATATATATATTTATATATATATATATTTATATTTGCAACAGTGGATTTTTTCACCAAAGTAATAATAATAATGCTCAAACTATTATATTTGGCAGATGATAAAACTCTACAGCACAGGAAAATATACGAAAGTAAGCAAATTCATTAATTTATTCGTGACGTCGGCAAAAATGGATGTCAAGAGAATTCGTAGTTCGTGTCTACAGGGACGGTTGTAAGGGTTGCGCCTACGTGACATTTCGAAAATTCTTGACAAACATGAAAACATATTCAAAACTTGACATATAACGAATGCAACTTCCATCAGTTACCTTTTTTGTCTTCTTGTTTCCTTGATTAAATTAACCCGAATAGTGTCTTTAATGTCAAATAAAGTGAGGAAAAATCCCATTTTCTATGACGTGGGAAACATCAAGATTTCTTTCAAGAACCGGCTTCAGATTCTCCCGTCCCAGCATCTATAGTACTATGTTTAAAATAATTCATTAAGTGTCAGCGTGTAACTTCCAAAATAAAAAAAAAAAAGTGAATTCTCAAAACTATCGAAGGAAGGCATTTAAAGTGTGGGCAAGTTAAGTGCTCAAGCTCTAAGTAAAAATAAAAAATAAAAATGTGTTTCGTAAATTCACTGAGTATATCGCTTAACGTCAGGAAGGTTTGTATCCGGAATAAAAGTTGGGTATTGTTAAGTTTTCGTGATTATGGCCTGTCATTCACCCAGGGGTCTCAAATGCTCCCAGTGTTAAGGAATCGTAAAATTTTCAAACAATGAATTTTCCGCCGAACTCATAAATTAATCGCATTTATATACTGTAAGTCCTGGGCTGACGTCCATTGTTGAAAAAGCAACGTCTAGACTTAAATACTTGACAAGAAGGCATATTCCCAAAGCACATCATTAATACTTCTCCCAGGACTGGTCATTTTCATGACTCGAGCTTTCACGAGAGAGAGAGAGAGAGAGAGAGAGAGAGAGAGAGAGAGAGAGAGAGGTTTGAAAACTTCCACTTCTAAACTTCTGTCGACTGGTTTTCACGAAAATTACATTCCTCTGATACAAAAACAGTTAAAAGAATGAGAGTAGCTACTTCTCCGACCAGCAGCAAGCCGCTTCCCCTATAAAAAGGAAAGGTGGGCCATCAGGCAAATTAGGAGTGCGAAAGATCGGCCTACGAGTGAAGCCTGAATGCTCCCTATCCCCTTGAACGGGACTGCGTCATCCGACCCATGAAATGGGTATGTCTGATATCGCACAAGCGCTCGTACTATCGATTGTGAACTGATTTCGAAATACGAACAAGACATTATAACCAACTACTGCAAAAAGGACAATAGTTCTCTTGACTCTATATGTCATTTCATTAAGCTGCTCTTTCTTCGAGCTCGTAGCATCAATAAACTACTTGAAAACAAGGCTTGTAAAGCGCAGGCGCGAGGGCGGGAGATGAGAAGGATGGTGTGGAGAGAGAGAGAGAGAGAGAGAGAATAATGGTATTTTCGCTTTTGTTCCAGCATTCGCCACAAAGAGAGGGAGACATTCTGTCAGCTTTTTGGTTCGTTTGCAATTTATTTCAGCATTCCCACATGAGAGGGAGAGAGGAGGGAGACCAACCCTACTCACTAGTCACAAAGCCACTAACACCGTTTTCATTAGCAGCAATGAAAAGCAATGTAAAAAGGAATACTGGCAAAATTGCATGATTGGGACGCATTACCCGGCACATCACAGAAGAGGCCAAACCCAAAGCCTTTTTGCACGCATTAATATACACGCACTTAGGACACATTAGTCTAATAAGATCACTCAACGGGCGGGAGAGTGTTGTTACATTAAGTGGTGGCAGAACCACTTAGCAATATTTTGGCCTCCAAGGGCCATAAGAATGTCAATACAAGTAAGTTTTTATTGATAAATGAGTAGAAGCAAGGCGATGTTGTACCAGGTTGTACTGTTAAGCAATTTTTTTTCCCACGGGAGGCTCAACTTTGGTTCTTAGGAACGTACGTTTTGATTACTCATTGCTTAAGTAGCTGTTCGGAGGAAATGAACTACCTTATACATTTTCGTTCTGAATTTTTTTTGGAATGAAGCAAATTACAACTGTGTTCAATTCAAAAAGATTTATATAAAAGCCAATGTTAAGAGCAAAACACTTATAATGGTATAAACACTATGTCCATAATGGTTTTCAGCTGAAGATTTAAACAAAGACAGATGTATTGAAATGTGGAATGGAACAGAAACAGTTGCCAGGAGGATTGTACGGAGGATTTAGTGTAGCATGAAAGCAAGGAACTGGGGATAATTATGAATCGTGGAAGAAAGCCGCGTTGTGTAAGCCTAGGCCTATTCGTATTCAACGCCGATGCTTGAGATAACGATACATTTTCAGCTCTTCCTAATAATTAAATGTAAAATTTACGATCGCCGTGTACACAAATGAAGTAAACGCATGCAATATATATATATATATATATATATATATATATATATATATATATATATATATATATATATATATATATATATATGCAATATATCTGTATGAATGTATATATGATTATAATTATTTTATACTGTATATATGTATATAATATATTTATGTAATGAAAGAAATTATGCAATATATATATATGCATATATATTATATATATATATGTATAGGCATGTATGTATGTATGTATGTATGTATGTATGTATGTATGTATGTATGTATGTATGTATGTATGTATGTATGAAATAATTTTAAAATCAACCTATTTGGCCACTCTGACGAAAGACGTAAAAAGAAAAAGAGAGAGAGAGAGAGAGAGAGAGAGAGAGAGAGAGAGAGAGAGAGAGAGAGAGAGAGAGAGAGAAAAGACATTAACTGACCTGGTATGACCCACTGGTGTCATAGCCGTTACGGGCTTCTGCATGACTGTAGTCATTGCCAGAGTAGTCGTCCTTTACGGCATAATTAAACTCGTACTTAGCTGGCGCCTGCAAAAAAAAAAAAAATCATTAATTAAAAATGAACTGAGTTATCATTCGCTGGTAAAGAAAATATGTATTACACTTGGAAGAGAATGAAATTACTTTAAACATACGTGAACAATCCTACTATCTATATATATACAATCATGTGATTTCCTCATTAACAAGATAAGTATAAAATGCCCCGAAATCGAGTTTTCTGTAAAGCGTTTAATGCTGTATGAGACTCTCAGCAGCGGCCCTGTGGTGGCCTATGTTGTTGGCACTTATAGCGGTGCCAGACGCACGATTATGGCTAACTTTAACCTTAAATAAAATAAAAACTTCTGAGGCTGGAGGGCTGCAATTTGGTATGCTTGGTGATTCGAGGGTGGATGATCAATATACCACATTGCAGCCCTCTAGCCTCAGTTGTTTTTAAGGTCTGAGAGCGGACAGGAAAAAGTGCCGGACGGATAGAAAAAGCTGACACAATAGTTTTCTTTTACAGAAAACTAAAATGAATTTCGAGAGGGAAAAGCTACATATTTGAAAACTTATATCCTTAATCCCTTATCTTGGCCCTTGAATACAGACAACCACATACTGAAAATACAATTTTTGTTTTTTTTTCCTTTCTAGAGCAGAGCAAGGAGAGCAAAATACTTTCTCCCATATCTATGCAAGTGACAATAATAAATACGAAAATACTGACTCGAAAGATTAAATGAAAGGTAACAAAGACAGTAAGTACAGGCGCGAGAGAAGATAAGAAAGTGATAAAAAAACATAAGAAGAAGCAGAAGAAGAATCCTTCGAAGACAACTTCTCAGTTAGTCAGGTGAATCCAAAGGTCCATACCAGTCTCTCCATACCCTTGGTCTCCTAACAACAATCACAGGACGCCACAAGAAGGACCCACATTGGTCTAGACCTAGTGAACCTAGACCAGTGGTTCTTAACCTTTTTATTACCACGCCCCCTCTAAGAGTTGGTCCGTCCCTCCACGCCCCCCTTGCATCTATGAGTAAAATCCCCTCCCAGATTTAGAGGCAGATAAATAAAAAAAAAAGAGAAAGAGAAGGGGTGTTTTTATTCTTTTGGGAATGAATTAGTGAGATACTTGACACTGCTTCTTAGCGACTCTTGTTAAGAGACTATCGAATATAATTAGAAAATTTTTAATTTTTCCCTAGGGCTCCCGCGCCCTCCCTTGGAAATAGCTGACGCCCCCCAGGTTAAGAACCACTAACCTAAACCCAACCAACTCTTGGAGAAGACAACAATGACAAAAATTCAATGCTGGTTTAAACCAAGTGAGCCTAGACCCAACCATCTACTGGAGAAGAAAACCATAACAAATATCCAACCATCCTAAGAAAAAGAATGGAAATTCATAAAATAAAAATTCAAATTTATTAAAGACAGGAAAGATATTTCCGCCAAACCACCAAAACGAGAGTGAAAAACAAGTCTTGCAAAATTCACGTCGAGAGAGCTTTACTCCACAATGACACCACGGCACTTGACGAGCTAGACTCATGGACTTCCCAGGAGAAGATCTCTGGGGAATATATATCCTTTCTCATTCCTCCAAGCGGCTGGAAAGGCAGAGGAGGAGCGTCCAGGGAAAAGGAGAGAGAGAGAGAGAGAGAGAGAGAGAGAGAGAGAGAGAGAGAGAGAGAGAGAGAGAGAGAGAGAGAAGCTTAAAGCTTACATTCCCAACTGGCGTTGGGGGATTACAGGATGATTCCAGGACACTGACTGGAAGCGTCGCCTGCGGTGCAGATGTCGGCCTACGGCTTGACACCTTGGGCAGGGCATAAATGTCACGTATACCCGGTGTGTATACTTATATATCTGTAATGTGTTACTTTATAAAGAACTCTCGATAAACTGTTCATTATTTACCTGAGAATAATTTGCAAATTACAAACGACGTCTGATTTATTTATACAATTCTCTATCACCTCTCACTCCTTTGTTACTGCCTTCAATTTAAAGAAGAAGCAAATGAAAAGTATATAAATAAATAAACAAGTAAATATATATATATATATATATATATATATATATATATATATATATATATATATAAATGCACAGTGATAGTTTGATAACAGTTAAATGAAAAGATCATCTGACTACTGACTGAGGCATAAGCTACTGGAATACAAGTATCAGTGAAACATATTAAGATGGATTTTAAGTCAGTCAGAAAATATATTTGGGTGCTTATCAGAAACTGACATTATGCAAAACAATACGTTAAGTAATTAATTGAGAGAGAGAGAGAGAGAGAGAGAGAGAGAGAGAGAGAGAGAGAGAGAGAGAGAGAGAGGTCTTGAACAAACCTCCATGAAGCTCAGATGCACCTACGTTGAGTCTCGGGGAGAAAGAGATGCATATAAAGTCTGGAAAACTCTTTCTTTTCTTTATAAAGTAAACTGAAAATTCCATTACGAACTCTCTCTCTCTCTCTCTCTCTCTCTCTCTCTCTCTCTCTCTCTCTCTCAGCTGAAAATCTCTTCGTGTCATTTTGAGTTTCTCCGAACTGCTGAAGTCTGCAATTCAAATGCATCCTTCACCACTCAAAAGGATCCTTAGTCCCTTTTGAAATACTGGACAATTACTTTCCACCTTTCCCCTCTTCTCCTTCTTTCAGCCCGTCCACTTTCCTTCCTCTTTTTGAAACGAAGAAGAAGGAGAAGAATAAAGGAAGGGGGGAAGGGGGGGGAAGGGATTGCATTGGCTCTGAGCCATGGGCGATGAAAAATGCATTCGTGTTCCCCTTTCGATATCTGAAAAGTGTACGACGACCGTTGGTCTCTAGTGATATTTATCTTTAATATTTATTACGTGAAAGAATACACTAGAGCACAAATAGAGTATCTGTGTATTTATTTAATTATTCACTATATATAATATAAATATATATATTATGTATATATAGTATACATATATATATATATATATATATATATATATATATATATATATATATATATA
>NC_089784.1:29778069-29813069 GCF_040412425.1 Macrobrachium rosenbergii
TATATATATATATAGAGAGAGAGAGAGAGAGAGAGAGAGAGAGAGAGAGAGAGAGAGAGAGAGAGAGAGAGAGAGAGAATGACTCACTCCCTCAGTGAATCAAAATTCCCGTTTTCTATCAGCTCATCAAAATTTCAAAGCAAGGACTCTCCACCCGTTCAGTAGAGAAAGGGGCTTTGTATACCCTGCCCTTTTTCCCACGATTTTTATTCGTCCATCCCACCTCCCACACGGATGCACAGTCGCCTTTACCAATAGAAAAAGACTCTTACTATTTTAAAAGAAACTTGGCCACTGGCTGAAATATTTCAGTCACTTCGTTAACCGATATCAGATAAGTTTTTTTTGCCGTAACAGCACAATCTGGCATTTTGAAAGGCACTATAAGAATGGAATATAGAATTTAAGACAATAGCCAGGCGCTGTGACCTACGATGTCATTCAGGGCTGAAAGGGAAATTGAGAGTAAAAAGGTATGAAAGGTGTAACAGGAGAGAAACCTCGCAGTTGCACCACGAAACAATTGTTAGGAGAGGGTTTGGGAAAGTAGAATGGAAGAAAGAGAATGTGAACTGAGGTGCTGTAAAAAAGAAGGGAAGCGGTTGCAGCTAGGGGCCGAAGGGACGATGCAAAGAACCTTAAGTAATACCTATTGTGCGGCGAACCCCCTTACCGGGTAAAAAAAATCCTATAGACTTGAATATTCATTAATTACACGTAAAAGAAGAAACCGTCTTTAGGAAGGAACGCGTGCTTAAAAAAAAACGGACATTAGACTAAAAAAAGCTAAAACATACATTTTTATAAAAAAAATACATACATTCGCCCACGATATTTACTGATCACAAAACAAGTGTTCTAACTGAGCCATCAGCTTATGTGACGAAGGCACGTCACTACATTCTGCAAAGGCTGACTAAATGTTCCACTGAACGAAGAAGTATCACCTACAATTTGTCCTTCACAATGTCTTTAATTTTAAATAGTCAGCATAATCGCTCCGATGTGGAGATCAGTTGAGTCTAAACCAGTGGTTCTCAACCAGGGGTGCCTAAGAGGTGCGAGGATGCCAATGAATAATTAAAGCAAAATATATTTTTATACACGCAAGTTATTTCTGTATTAAGTACTCTGGACTTTTGTCATGAAAAAAAAATTGTAAGCTTTGTGAATGAAGATTTTAAAAATGTGGTTTTGTCATGAATACACATCATACCAACTTTGTATTTTTTAGCTTTTTTTTTATTTCAGCAATTCAGGGGGTGCGAGAACTGACTGCTGATTTGAAATGGGTGGATTCATTGAAAAAGGTTAAGAACCACTGGTCTAAACTATCAGGCTCTGGTTAGAGGTTGTGAATTTAATTCCCTACCTGACGTTAACCGCGAGGTTAATGGATTCGGCAGGTACAGGTCATGGACTATCGATTACTGGCAACGGTGAGATATAACGAAATACTTAGAAAGGAACTGCACTGGTTAATGAAAACGACCATTGATCGACGGTTCACGGAAATGGAAAAAGGAACCACGATTTTTGGAACTGGAATATAACTTTAAGCCAGAGGCCAAGCGCTTGGACCTACGAGATCATACAGTGTTGAAAATAATGTTGAAACGATTGTTAGGATAGGTTGAAGAGATAGAGGAAAAGATATGAACGGAGGTATAGTAAAATGAATGAAAGGGGTTGCAGCTAGGGGCTGAAGGGACGCCGCAAAGTAATGCCTACAGTGCACCGCATGAGGTGCACTGACGGCGCTACCCCCGCACAGGGCCAAGATTTTTGGCTCATATTTTTCACATGGGTCCCCGAGCCCGCTTCGAAATTTCTATCCTCTCTGGAAACAGCGTAATTCTTTACTATCTCTTTTCCAGGAATTAAAATGCCAGAGAAAGGTGAGATACAATAATAATAATAATAATAATAATAATAATAATAATAATAATAATAATAATAATAATAATCTCGGGAGAAGACCCCCCTCTCAAACACGCTTCATTAAACAGAATGGCCGCCTGGTTGCCGTTGAGTTTGTATTGTATTAATAATAATAATAATAATAATAATAATAATAATAATAATAATAATGAATTTACAAGACAAAGCATTCATTTGGGAAAACAGACAATGTTCCAAAAGTCACCAAACCGTGGAATGAAAAGAGAAGTGTACAAGATGTAAAAAGTTGTAGTACGAAGTAAAAGAGAGAGAGAGAGAGAGAGAGAGAGAGAGAGAGAGAGAGAGAGAGAGAGAGAGAGAGAGATCTGAAGGGTTCTTTGAGACCCCTTTTTTCCGAAATGTTTTGCCACACAGTTACGAAAAAGTCAGACAGTCTGACAGTCTGACAGTCTGACAGGGTGAGAAACAGTTAAAAAGAACCATAGATTTCACGGGCGCCATTCATGAATTGGGGAGGAAATAACAATAATAAAAACAGTAATACACAAGCCGTAAAGATAATGGACAAAGCACAAGGACGAAAGTAAGAGAAGGAGGGGAAGTATGATAGATGTAATAAACACAAGGAAAACTATGAAAGACCAAAAAGATGAATCTGAAGGAAAGATAACGATAAAAATATAGCAAAGAAGGAAATGATAATGCTGAAAAGAACTAAGAAGAGGATTAAAAAGAAGCTCATCAACTCAGAGAGAGAGAGAGAGAGAGAGAGAGAGAGAGAGAGAGAGAGAGAGAGAGAGAGAGAGAGACTATCTCACACTTTCACTGATTTACCTTAAACATGATGCTTCTTTAGCAACTACTCGGTAGGAACTAGATGCATGTGAAGGTTGTGACGGCCCTTATATACCTAAAAGCTAGGGAACGGGAGGTGGGGAAGGGGAGAGGAGAGGGGGGGAGAGGGGGAGGAGGAGGAGGAGGAGGAAAAAGAAGGAGAGAAAGGGCCTGAAGGAAACTGGTGGAAGTTTGAGGGAAATTCTCAAAGTGTTTGCAGACTTGTGAAGATGAGGGAAATTGTCCTCCATTCTCTCTCTCTCTCTCTCTCTCTCTCTCCTAGGCTATTTTTAAAAATTATTATAAAAGGCACAGCTATAATTAAATGATTCCTCAGTATATAGTGTATATATATATGTATATATATATATATATATATATATATATATATATATATATATATATATATATATATATATATATATATATAAAACTTTAATAATCAATTTACACGAGACAAAAATACTTTAAAAAACTTAAAAAGGTGACAACGAATTTCATATACAAACAGCTCCATATATGTATATATATATATATATATATATATATATATATATATATATATATATATATATATATATATGTATATATGTATATATGTATATATATTTCATACATAATGTATATATACATATGTATAATGTATATATGTGTATATATATGTATATATATATTTGTTATAAGTATATATACACATACATATATGTATATATATACACACATACATACACGAGCAAGATTTAGTATCCTACCACTATTTCTGTAACCAGTCAAAAAGCAACACAGATACTATAATAAGTACCCAAAGTGAAGCATTATCATAAAATAATTGCATGCCACAACGTACATTTAGTGCGCGTTAGCACAAATCGCTCCCCGTAGCAGAAAACAAATAGCAATTATGGACCTCGACAAACAAACCATAAACCATACGAGGGTTTTGTATATACCCCGTGATTCTGTCTTCCTGAAATAAAGGAATGGGAGATCTGAGATGTATACGCACGAGTTGGTTTATTGTATAGGCGTTCGTAATTACTTCTAATAACAGGAGTCGATAACGGTACAAAAAAAAATACATGCAGCAAATTGTAATTACAAAAATTACGCTGGGTCATACCAATTAGTGCAAATCGCTACAAATTTTTCGTTCTATGGATAGGTACTGAGTGTGTGTGTGTGTGTGTGTGTGTGTGTGTGTGTGTGTGTGTGTGTGTGTGAGAGAGAGAGAGAGAGAGAGAGAGAGAGAGAGAGAGAGAGAGAGAGAGAGAGAGAGAGAGAAGACTTCAAGACTTGAACATTGCTTTTCTGAAATCTTTAGTAAAACCTGTCTATCTATCTAACTATACACACAAACATACATACATATACACACACACACACACATATATATATATATATATATAACAGAGAGAGAGAGAGAGAGAGAGAGAGAGAGAGAGAGAGAGAGGGAGAGAGAGAGAGCTGTCTCATTGAACATATAAATTATATAAATATATATACACACATATACATATATATATATATATATATATATATATATATATATATATATATATATATATATATATATATATATATATATAACAGAGAGAGAGAGAGAGAGAGAGAGAGAGAGAGAGAGAGAGAGAGAGAGAGAGAGAGAGAGAGAGAGAGTCTATTGTGAATGCAAGAATTTAAACAATTCATTCTCTCTCCGTAATATGGACCCTGAGGACGCAATGCAGTTAGGGAAAAAAGAATGTTTAATCCGTCCCCTAGGATTCAGGGCGATCAAGGATTTGATTGAATCTGACTGGATATAATTTAGGCCGTCAAGCCAAGCACTGCAGGGCACTTTCGACCCATTAGCGCTTAATGCAGTGAAGAAAAGAGGGAGCTGGGGTGGCTGGACAGAGAGATCAGAAGATCCGGAAGATGTAGGAGATGAAATACACAGTTGCACTATGAAGTAAAAGTTAAGGTGCTGGACAACAAGATTACAAAAAGGAAGCACGAATGGAGGTTGAGTAAAAGGCTAAAAAGTGGGTGCAGCTAGGGGTCGAAGGGAAGCCGCAAACACCTTTTAGTGATGCCTACAGTACACCGCATGAGGTGCACTGGCAACATTACCACCCTACGGGCAGGAACCTCAAGACTTTTTTTCAATTTTTGCTTAATTTTTTATTCTAGAAAATAAATAGGAGATAATAATAATAATAATAATAATAATAATAATAATAATAATAATAATAAAAATGACTTGGAACAAGCACAAGTTAAAACGACTATAACTCCATCCCTCAGGACAACTACAATACCAATTAACTTTAGGAACACAAAGGGAGAAGGTAAATTCCGAAGTCAGCTAAAGAAAGGAGATAAGACTGAGAGTGACTGTAGGAGACAGCAGTAGCACTCCTATGCCTTAAAGAGGCAAACTCGACCAGACAACCAGATGTGGTTGACTGCACCCTCCTAGACAACCGCAGACCAGCGCTTTGTTCTAGGCAGTTAAACCAGACCAGTTGGTGGTCTGGGAAAGTCTCCAGGAGTTCTCATTAGGCCTGAAGAGAAACCAAAGACCAAACAAGTAAAAAATGTGCCGAAGTTTATTTGGCGCAACCGAATTTTCTGTACAGCTATAATCAAGGCCACCGGAAATAGATCTATCTTTCGGTGGTCTCGGTATAATGCTGTATGAGCCGCGGTCCATGAAACTTTAACCAAGGCCAGGTGGTGGCATGTCCTATATCGTTGCCAGAGGCACGATTATGGCTAACTTTAACCTTAAACAAAATAAAAACTATTGAGGCTAGAGGGCTTCAATTGGTATTTTTGGCCACTGGAGGGTGAATGATCAATATATCAATTGGCAGCCCACTAGCTTCAGTAGTTTTTAAGATCTGAGGGTGGACAGAAAAAAGTGCGGACGAACAGACAAAGCCGGCACAATAGTTTTCTTTTACAGAAAACTGAAAATGCCTTCAGAGACGTCAGATGATTCATTGCTGTAACGTTTTACGCAAACAGCTGTAAATAGTAAATTTGCAAGGACAATTTTATTCGCGAATTCAGTAAACAGTCAATTAATCTGTTTACGCTTTCGGGTCTTCACAAAAAGAAAGAATTCAAGATCTAGAAGTACTCTGAAACCGTAAAGGTTGTTCTTTATAAATTCTTAGACAAACGCTCTATTTTCCTGTAAGTATTCTCTACAGGAAATTTTGAAATCTAAAGTAGCATGACGGAAGTGTAATTACAATATCGAAGTCTTGCCTGTCATTTTCTTTTATAGGATTGTTGACACAAAGTACCCCTCTATCTTTGTTTTTGTGTCCTTCCAGTCTCTCTCTCTCTCTCTCTCTCTCTCTGTCCTTCCAGTTCCAACTAGTCTCTCGCTCTCTCTCTCTCTGTGTCCTTCCAGTTCCTCACAGTCTCTCTCTCTCTCTCTCTCTGTGTCCTTCCAGTTCCTCCTAGTCTCTCTCTCTCTCTCTCTCTCTCTCTCTCTCTTAAAACATTATTTACAAAGTATTCCTCTCCTCGCCTTTGTGTTCTTTCAGTCTCTCTCTCTCTCTCTCTCTCTCTCTCTCTCTCTCTCTCTCTCTCTCTCTCTCTCTTTTAAAACATTATTTACAAAGTATTTCTCTCCTCGTCTTTGTGTTCTTCCAGTCTCTCTCTCTCTCTCTCTCTCTCTCTCTCTCTCTCTCTCTATCTCTCTCTCTCTCTCTTTTAAAACATTATTTACAAAGTATTCCTCTCCTCGTCTTTGTGTTCTTCCAGTCTCTCTCTCTCTCTCTCTCTCTCTCTCTCTCTCTCTCTCTTTTTAAAACATTATTTACAAAGTATTCCTCTCCTCGTCTTTGTGTTCTTCCAGTCTCTCTCTCTCTCTCTCTCTCTCTCTCTGAAAAAGTAATGAACCCATCTGCTAAGAAATCTTCAAAACGAGGCGGGGCAGGTGGCTGGAGGATGAAGGAAAGGGGGTAGGGGAATAAAATATTGTCACCAAAAACATTCGCAAATGGAAAACAAACATATCAGACGAAATCACGGTAAAATTTCAATATGACTTCGTTTGGGTTATAAAAGAAAATGGACTCGATGCCAGAAACGGAAAGAGAGAGAGAGAGAGAGAGAGAGAGAGAGAGAGAGAGAGAGAGAGAGAGAGAGAGAGAGAGTGGGGGTGGGGTGAGGGGAATCAAAAGTGATTAAAGTCGATAGCTTCGCCCATATGCGCGGCTCAACAGAACGATGGGATATTGTGGACTTTGATCCACAGGAGATGGCGATGATAATGGTGATGATGTTGGAAATGATACTTGTGAAGATGATGGTGATGATAGAAATAATACTCGTGATGATGATGATGATGATGATAAAGGTGGAGCGAATATCAGACTCTGTCATCAAGTATTGTACGGTAATGACGAGGCTTTCCATATCAAATGAGTTGACACAACGAACGAATGCAGCCGGTGACCAGAATTGGAGGGCATGAGGTTGCCCGGCCGCAAATTCCTGAGATGTATGCCAGTATTGCACCAGCCCCGGTTTTTCTGCCATGCCTCTTGGTTAGGTTAATACCTCACGAGGAATTTGGGTGTAGGAAACATTGAGATAATTTTCAAGAAAATTCTATGTTTAGTTTTTAAGATATGGCGTCCCGCTTTTTTCATGAAAAGATCTCGGTACTCGGTTACATCTCGGGAAAAATGCTGCCCGGCCATCTTAATCATCCATGGTCAGCCTCTTTCCAATCCTCTAGAGAATCTTACGTCATTGTTCTAAGCAACCCTAAAGCTTTGTTTCTCTCAGCAAAGTCCGTATTTGGTTCTTATTTTGACTCATCTATTAACGTTGTAATTATACCCAATTCCGTATCTCCGGCGGCGTCCTTTTTCAATCTTTTCGTCAGTGATTTTCAAAGTCCCTTTTGTCATAACCTTCCACAGTCATAAAAACTATTCGCAGATCATTATGCGGAAAATGAAGCCACCAGATATACCAATATATATTTATTAATTTCATTTCAAAATCATAGAATTAAAACTATATAGATTATTTTTGAGCAAGTCCTTCTGTCACGCATGATTTGCTTGCCTCTCCTGGGGCAAAGTCCACAATTTGGTGAAGCTTGCATAAGACGATGCTTCTTGATCAGATGTGAATCATAAGAGTTTCGTCTTAAGGCCGCCACTAACGTTCAGTTATACCTGCGCAGTTATGCCTGCGCAGCAGGTATAACTGAACGTTAGTGGGCTCAGTTTTGCCTGCACAGGCCGACTGTGCAGGCGTAACTGCGCAGGTATAAATGAACATTAGTGGGTTCAGTTTTGCCTGCACAGGCATAACTGCACAGGTATAACTAAGCGTAAGTGGCAGCCTTTACTCACGGCCAGGTTCTTCCACTAGGGATTCTCGGAAACTAAGCTGTGA
Organism: Macrobrachium rosenbergii; assembly: GCF_040412425.1. Taxonomy (NCBI): domain Eukaryota; kingdom Metazoa; phylum Arthropoda; class Malacostraca; order Decapoda; family Palaemonidae; genus Macrobrachium; species Macrobrachium rosenbergii. Next base: position 29,786,221 of record NC_089784.1, read on the forward strand.
GTCTGATACCTGCTTGTTACAAAGACTTAAGCTAGAGCATTTCCCCACAAAACCTTCGCGACTGTAAGCTGCCACTTCCTCTGCTCCTAAGGATTTGATGTACCCGCCAGTCTTGATAGCCCTTACGACGCTGTCATAAGGTCCCGAAAAGGTTTGAACAAAAGTTTAATATAATTTTCTTGACTTTCTCTGACTTTCTCCTGAATTTGACATTTTTTCGTCCCGTTGAATTGAGTTGAATACAGAATTTAGGCCAAAGGCCAACCACTGGGACCTATGAGGTCATTCAGCGCTGAAACGGAAATTGACAGTAAAAGGTTTGAGAGGTGTAACAGGAGGAAAACCTCTTAGTTGCACTATGAATCAATTGTCAGGAGAGGGTGGGAAGTAAGATGGAAGGAAGAGAATATGAAAGGAGGTACAGTAAAAGGAACGAAACGGGGTTGCAGCTAGGAGGCTAGGGAAAGCACGCTGCAAAGAACCTTAAGTAATGCCTACAGTGCACCGCATGAGGTGCACTGACGCACTATCCCCCCTACGAGGCAAGAGACGTATCACCTCTGTACACAATGACATTCTGAGACGCCTCACTAACACATCCCGCTGCCACTCTGCCACGCAGATGTTCATAGAAAACCGACTGCATGATTTATAAGCCATTGTTAGGCGAACAATGTCCATCTGATCACCCGACTGGGAAACAGCAGCAATTCTCTTATCCGATGCATCCTGGGCAGTGAGGCAAGAAGATCTAAAATGTGGTAAAGATGGGTTAATGAGACGTCTGTTCCATAAATGGCGTTGTCTTCCTTCTCACTGGGGTGGCCTGAGTTACTGTATACACTTACTCTCTATTTCTGCAATGTATTAAAGTGTCATCTGCAGAATCTGTTATTATTATTATTATTATTATTATTATTACTTCTTTTTTTCACTTTTCGTATTTAGCCCTCCAGACCTGATTCCTGTAATCACCTAAGGCCCCTAAAACTGTTATCATTTTTAATATTCTTACTATTATTCTCAATAATACATTAGTACTGTCATTACCATTATTATAATTACTATTTTTGCTACTACTTCAGCAACTGCGTGGATACTGCCAATTATCATTTTAAGCTTTCTGTAACAGAAAGCTCTTGAGCCGGCTTTGTCTGTCCGTCCACACTTTTTTCAGCTCGCCCTCAGATCTTAAAAACTACTGAGGCTAGAGGGCTGTAAATTGGTATATTAATCATCCACTCTCCAATCATCAAATATACCAAATTACAGCCCTCTAGCCTCAGTAGCTTGGATTTTATTTAAGGTTAAAGTTAGCCACAATCGTGCTTCTGGCAACGATACAGGATAGGCCATCACCAGGTCATGGTTATAAAGTTTCATGGACTGCGGCTCATACAGCATTATACCGAGACCACCGAAAGATAGATCTATTTTCGATGGCCTTGATTTTACACTGTAGCGAATGTACAGAAAAACTTGTTTTGTATTGTCTCCATTTTATATATCCCATGTGTATGACCCTCAGCCGAAATAAAGAATATTATTATTATTATTATTATTATTATTATTATTATTATTATTAGACTTCAAGAGTAAACTCTGTTAAAGCAGAAACGTAAGATACGCACAATATATGCGGTGAGAACATTTGCGTAGCAGGGTCTGATCAGCGCTGCGCGAAGCAGGAAATTCTGCTCGAATATTAAAGACAGATTTATCTTCAGAATATTTTTAAGACTTTAGAAGAAAGATTAAGATATACTAAAACAAAAAAATAAGACCAAGTTATTAAGTAGATTTACAACTTATATACTCATTTTCCCTATCAAGAAAAGTAAGAAGAAAAAGCAAATAAAATTTTGAGTATTTAAATAAAAGCTAAATATAAGAAATAAGCTAAAGTACAAATATATATGAAATATTGACAAAGGGGGAGAGAGAGAGAGAGAGAGAGAGAGAGAGAGAGAGAGAGAGAGAGAGAGAGAGAGAGAGAGAGAGAGAGAGAGAGAGAACGTTTAAAATCACAGAGCTGGGGGTGTACAAATAAAAGATAAATACATGAATTAAACTAGAGTATGAATAACTTTCTAATATCGATAAAAATAGAGAGAGAGAGAGAGAGAGAGAGAGAGAGAGAGAGAGAGAGAACACGTTTAAAATGCACAGATGTGGGAGTGTATGAATCAAAGATTAAATATATGAAGCAAAACAGAATATGAGTAACTTTGAAATATCGATAACAAAGAAAGAGAGAGAGAGAGAGAGAGAGAGAGAGAGAGAGAGAGAGAGAGAGAGAGAGAGAGAGACGTATAAATGCACAGATGTGGGAGTGTATAAGTGAGAGACGAAATATATGAAACAAACCAGAGTATGCACAACTTTGAAATATCGACAACAGAGAGAGAGAGAGAGAGAGAGAGAGAGAGAGAGAGAGAGAGAGAGAGAGAGAGAGAGAGAGAGAAACGTTTAAAATGCATTCGTGTGGAAGCTGCAACATATGGAATATAAATCTGCCCCCACCAGAGACCAACAGGCAGAGAGCAATATAAAATGGGGGAAAAAATCCGACTTGAACAACTCTGGTGGAATGACAATCGAGGGAAGCAGGAGAGTCCATTAACTCTGCACAAAATCCGAAAGCTAAAACACTGCTGGAGAGAGAGAGAGAGAGAGAGAGAGAGAGAGAGAGAGAGAGAGAGAGAGAGAGAGAGAGAGAGAGAGAATTCTAGCCCTGGTGGAGAAAAAAGTTAACTCTGCAACTCAATACAAAATGCGAAAACTAAAAAAACTAGGAGAGAGAGAGAGAGAGAGAGAGAGAGAGAGAGAGAGAGAGAGAGAGAGAGAGAGAGAGAGAGAGAGAGAGAGAGAGAGAGAGAGAGAGAGAATTCTAGTATTGGTCGAAAAAAAATAACTACAAAATCCTAAAGATATAACACTATGTATGAGAGAGAGAGAGAGAGAGAGAGAGAGAGAGAGAGAGAGAGAGAGAGAGAGAGATCTAGTCTTCGCGAAGAAAAAAATTCTAAAGATATGACACTGTGAGAGAGAGAGAGAGAGAGAGAGAGAGAGAGAGAGAGAGAGAGAGAGAGAGAGAGGTTCTAGTCCTGGTGGAGGGAAAAAGACCAGGGATGACACACGCAATAACGCAACGTAAAGTGCCTTCAGGCCGGGCACGCTCTCCGGAAAACATTTTTGGAACTAGACGCCTATGAAGCTTTGGAGCACGCACATACATACGCTTTTACGCAACCAGCTGTCTTGTGTATGTGTTCAATGCGTGTGCTTCTGCCAGCGTTTTATCTTTTAGATAGAGTGGTTCGTGGTGGTAGGTTTCTGTTTCCTAATAGTAGCAGTTCTGACTAGGACCATCGACGGATGGTCTCTTGTTTGTCTCTTCATAAGTTGTATTTCAACAGAGATGTTTCACATTCACAATTGATCCCTGATCCCCTTTATCTGCCGAGAGCGACCAGATTCGCCGAACAGCAGAACCAATATGCAGTAAATGTGGCTCGCTGTCGAACTTCTCAGTTCCAGAGGTCCTTTATTCCTCACACAGTTGGACTGTGGAAATGCCTCACTGAGTATGTCGTACAACTGGAACTTCAAAGTTCAAGCGAAGATGCAACGCACTGCTACCCTTAAACAATTTTTCTTGTAATTTAATAACTTACCTACATTTTTATCGATTTATTTATTAATTTGTTCGTTTATTTTTTCTTCTCTAATAACTGATCTCTTCTTTCTGTGTATCTGTGACTTCTTTAAAATGAACACCACATTCTCTGGAAGCTTGAATTTCAAGTCAGTGGCCCCTGTGGTGGGCTTATTCCATATGAATGGGGTTCATCTTCTGAGTAATAATAATAATAATAATAATAATAATAATAATAATAATAATAATAATAATAATAATAATACAAGAGGAGAAACACACACACACACACACACACGCAAGCACTCACTATTGTTTCCTTCGCCTGCGCTTACGATCGCTTTTGCATTATGAATCACCGAGTTCGTCCTCCGGCGGAGAATATCATCATCATCATCGATTAACAGGGGGAGGGGGGGGGGAAGGGGGAGGTGTTTTTGAAAAGTTGTCTTCAGTGGAAGTCCGTCTATTCATGGACTTATTGTTCCAGTGGCTGACGAAGCACCTGCGGTCTTATTTAAAGGGGACATGTTACACTCGCATCCGTCGGTGAGACCGACTGACTGGTCGTTGTGAGGACTTCGGGAAGAGAGAGAGAGAGAGAGAGAGAGAGAGAGAGAGAGAGAGAGAGAGAGAGAGAGAGAGAGATGATTAAAAACAAGCTCAACTGGTGAGAACGACCTCAGGTTTAAAGATCTGCGTGAGAAATTGAGAAATTTGGTCAGTATAAGAGAGAGAGAGAGAGAGAGAGAGAGAGAGAGAGAGAGAGAGAGAGAGAGAGAGAGAGAGAGAGAGAGATGATTAAAAACGAGATTAACGGGTCGGAACAACACCAAATTTAAAGATTTGGGTGAGATATTTAGCCAGTATAAGAGAGAGAGAGAGAGAGAGAGAGAGAGAATAACAACGAGCTTAACGGGTAAGGACAACCTCCAATTGAAAGGTTTGAGTAAGAAATCTGGTCAGTATAAGCGAGAGAGAGAGAGAGAGAGAGAGAGAGAGAGAGAGAGAGAGAGAGAGAGAGAGAGAGAGAATGAATAAAAACAAGCTTAACAGGTATGAACGACCTCAAATTTAAAGATTTGACCCCATATGGGCAAATACCATTCCACGATACACACATACAGTGATCTCTGTCTGTCTGTCTGTCTGTCTCTCTCTCTCTAAAGGCTAGTAACCATACCTACAGTAGAGGTTAATATGACCTTGCTCTCGTCAGTATCTTCAAGGGACAAGCTGCCCTCAGAGGAAGCCTGAGGTCACACTCCACCACAAATTGTAACACAAGGCCGAGTTGAGACCTTCGTTAATTAGCTCCAAATCAACGCTATTCACTCTATCCTACTTCCCTCCTTCGATATATGAATACAAAAGCATTTTCTCCCAAAGAAGTAATCATATTTACATCATAGAAATAAAGAGAAAACGACAAAAATTGTAAAAAAAAAAAAAATTGAGCAAAAATTGTCAGCGAGTAATGATAGAAACTCCAGCATTTTTTTTCCCAGTAACCTCAAGTAACCTCGTTTAGGGGAATGGGGCGTTGGCTGATTGGACGTTAAGAGCTTTCTGTTTATTATGAATATATATATATATATATATATATATATATATATATATATATATATAAATATATATATATATATATAAATAAATAAATATATATATACATATATGTATGTATGTATGTATGTATACATATAACTATATATACACATATATAATATATATATATATATATATATATATATATATATATATATATATATATATATATATATATATATATATATATATATATATATATATATATATATATATATATATATATATATATATATATAAATATATTTCAACAGGCTTAAACCTAATTAATACTTTCTCCATCTGGTGTCATTCCATCTCTTTGTGCATATTTAGTCCTCATTACTTCTGTTTTTTCCTATTTTCTTTTTTTATTTTATTCTGAGTCCGATCTCTACACATATGTGACACACATTTTAACAAAGAAAGCTTTGTCAATCTGGTGGTGTTTTGCTAATGAAAACAGCATCACCTGCGCATTGTTTGTCTGTCAATTTTTTATCGTTACTCCGGGCTAAGCCTTCTCTCCCATCTCCTACCACTAATTATGAGATTCACGACAAGGGAAAACGGCACAGGTGGGATAGCTATATATATATATATATATATATATATATATATATATATATATATATATATATATATATATATATATATATATATATATATATATATATATATATATATATATATATATATATATATATATATATACATATGTAAATATATAGATTATATATATATATATATATATATATATATTATATATTGTTTATATATATATATTTATATACACACACATTCATTTATATAATATATATATATTTCTGTCCGGTCTCTCAAATGACAGAAGTCATAAAAGAAGTTGGGACCTAAGTACATCAGCACCTGAAGTTTTTCCACAGACTCACTATATATATATATATATATATATATATATATATATATATATATATATATATATATATATATATATATATATATATATATATATATATATATAATTATAATGTTTGTGTGTGTGCGTAAATGGCATGACACTAAGACCACAATATATATATATATATATATATATATATATATATATATATATATATATATATATATATATATATATATATTTTTTTTTTTTTTATGAAAGGCCTCCCTTAAGGTGTAGGCATTCCCCCCCACCTCCCACTACCACCACGGGCGAAAGTGAAGCCATACTGTGGCTTACCACCATCTGAGCCGACGGTATAGCGCCGGAGACCTCGCTCGCTCGGCTTTCGGTATTTCGCTTCATTAATATATAGACTTATGACGTCAAAGGCTTAAGGAGTGGAGGAGGAGGAGGAGGAGGAGGAGGAGGAGGAGGAGGAGGAGGAGGTTTTAAAAGTCCTCCTCGAGGATAAACGCTTCGAGGTGGATATTTCGAAGGTCCTTTGCTAGATGAAGGAAGGAAGGTCGCCATGTTCGAGATAATTGGCCCCCGCCCCAATGGGAAGTTCCTCTAAACGCTTACGTCTGCAATGTGCTTTCTGAGGGGACCAGACCTTTAGGGTAATAAGACAATTATATATATATATATATATATATATATATATATATATATATATATATATATATATATATATATATATATATATAATTATATATGTTCATATAGACATATATATATTTTGTACATATATGTATGTATATACATATATAAATACAAATAAATATAATACAAATAAATATATATATATATATATATATATATATATATATATATATATATATATATATATATATAGAGAGAGAGAGAGAGAGAGAGAGAGAGAGAGAGAGAGAGAGAGAGAGAGAGAGAGAGAGAGAGAGAGAGAGAGAGAGAGAGAGAGAGAAAGGGTAGGGTTGCTGGCACGTGAATTCAATTAGATGAGTGTGTGTTTTTCTTTCATGACTGAGCCAGAAAATTAGCAAGGGAATAAACAAGGTGATAATATACCAGCAGATATGGATGTGGTTAAAAGTGTATTTAAATATTCCCCCTCAACAGATCGACACTACATTTGGTAAGGCTTGATTCGTGAAGTTACAACAAACTTCAATGTATATCAGCTTTTAGTTTTCTGTATAAGGAAACTATGTGCCGACTTTGTCTGTCCGTTCGCACTTTATTCTGTCCGCACTTTTCATGTCCGGCCTCAGTTCTTAAAAACTACTGAGGCTAGAGGGCTGCAAATGGGTCTGTTGATCATCCACCACCCACTCATCAAACATACCAAATTGCAGCCCCCTGTCCTCAGTAGTTTTTATTTTACTTAAGGTTAAAGTGAGCCATAATCGTGCTTCTGGCAACGATATAGGATAGGCCACCACCGGCCAGTGGTTAAATTTTAATGGGCCGCGGCCCATACAGCATTATACCGACACCACCGAAAGATAGGTTTACTTCCGGTGGCCTTGACTATACGCTGTAGCGGTGTACAGAAAACTCGATTGTGCCGAAGAAACTTCGGCTCATTTTTTACTTGTTTATTAATTATTTTACATAAGATGACTAGGCTACACGTCACATGAAACATCTTTAAAATATGCATACACATTTACCTACACTTAAGTAAGCCTTAGACATTGACAAAAGCTTGTGTAATGTATAAAATGAAGATGATTTGCATTTAAGATTGTATAGTTTTCGAATATGCTCGGCATTATCAGCGACTTTGTAAATAATTTGCATATACGAGGCCAAAAGATTCGAATATCCCCGTAGGGAGGTAATGCCGTCGGTGCACCTCATGTGGTGCGCTGTAGGCATTATTTAAGGTTCTTTGCAGCATGCCTTAGGCCCCTAGCTGCAACCCCTCTCGTTCCTTTTACTGTACCTCCTTTCATGTTATCTTTCTTCCATCGTACTTTCCTCAACCCTCTCCTAACAATTGATTCAGTGCAACTGCTTTGAGGTTTTCCTCCTGTTACACCTTTCTAACCTTTTACTGTCAATTTCCGTTCCAGCGCTGAATGACCTCAAAGGTCCCAGTGCTTGGCCTAAATTCTATATTCAATTCAATTCGAGAGTTTCGAATATACTTGGCAATATGAACGACTAGATAAATAAAAAAGAAAAAAAATTAACATTTCAATATAAATTGATTTCTCCAATCTTATTTGGTCACGTAAACGCAGATCTAAAATGAATCGGCTTGTATGTTTTAATAATGAAAAGAATTTTGTTTTCAAGAAAGCACAACATAATTCTTATTATTATTATTATTATTCAGAAGATGGGTAATATGGGTACAAATGCCATATTATTATTATTATTATTATTATTATTATTATTATTATTATTATTCAGAAGATGGGTAATATGGGCACACATGCCACATTATTATTATTATTATTATTATTATTATTATTATTCAGAAGATGAACCCTATTCATATGGAACAATCCCACCAAAGGGGCCACTGACTTAAAATTGAAGCTTGCAAAGAGTATGGCGTTCATTCGAAAGAAGCAACGGAAGGTAACGGGAAATACAGAAAGGAGAGATCACTTATTAAAAAAAATAAAATATCAACACACAAATATATAAAAATGTAAGTAAACTATTAAAATACAAGGAGAATTGTACCAGGGTAGTATTGCATCGCATCTTAGCTTGAACTTTTGAAGTTCCAATTGCCCGATATCCCCAGGAGACGGTTCTTAAATAGATTTCACTTTTCGCTTGTGCCATGACGAATGGCTGCCATATTTCCCACGCAAATAAATCTGGCTCACTGGTAAACAGAACATACTGCGATTCCTTTCCATTTTATCGCCTTAGGTGCCTTAATGCAGCTAAAATTAATTCACAAACGCCAGCGGCAATTAAAGTGCTCATTCTATTTTACTGTAATGTACTCAATACTATTTGTGAGTGTAATTTTCTAGACAAATTACACTTTGTACCGTTTTGTTTTTACTACCACAGCTGGATAGGTCCATATTTCTGCCAAATAAATCAACAGGACTTTAAAATAAAAAATCAACCTTCGAGTGTACATACGTGGGTGAGATTTATTCCGTCAGTACCTCTAATATTATAGTCGAGAAATCAGACTAATGAAATAAAAAAAAAAAAAAACCAGGTGAGAGCAGGTGTGAAGTAAAAGGCTAAAAAGTGGGTGTAGTTAGGGGCCGAAGAGACGCTGCAAACAAACTTGAGTAGTGCCTACAGCGCACCACGTGAGGTGCACTGACGGAATTACCATCCCACTCCCCCTTAGGAGGAGAATGGTAAGAGGAGCTCCCGACTACCTGGGGGATGTACGAATGTATGAAGGGACTATTCAGCCGGATTCTCATTCAAGAAAAGAAACGTGGTTGGTGAACGTCAATGAAGGGGAGAAAATAGGAAATTCGTTTCCGGAGTGACTGTGGAGTGAAGAGGTTCAAAAGGCTAATGAAACAGAAAAAAGTAAATTATGTGGCAAAAGCACTGTTTGGGTGGAAAGATGCAGAGGTCTTCAGAAGGAGATTTGGCTTCGCGGAGGAAATGAGATACAGAAATTTAAGGGCCATAGTAATTATGGAAACAAAGAACCACTAGCGGATCAGGGGGGGGAGGAACCTGGGCACATGACCCCCATGAAAAATAATGATAAAATAATAATATTGAAGATTTGGATAATAATTACACATATAAGAAATATGAAAATGGGAACAAACAAAAACTCTAAAGAAATAAATATAATATATAATATAATATAATATAATATATATATATATATATATATATATATATATATATATATATATATATATATATATATATATATATATACATATATATGTATGCATGTATGTATGATATGAAAATTGGTGCCTCCCCAGTGAAATTTTTCTGGATCCGCTAGTGCAAAGAACTTATACAAAAAAGCAATTATTGAAGGATCTGATGTCCTGATGAGTAGCATTTCGAAAATAATTTGCAAATGTTTTACTTTTTTTTTTTTATTTTTGTAGCTGCAGGAAATATTAAACATCTCTTGAGCTACGGAATTTTGTACAAAGAGGCCTTATCCACGATTAAATAGCAAGAGGATGAATATTATATTGAATGAATGCATTTTGGCTTTTTGTGAAAGAAAACTGTTGTGCTGGCTTTGTCTGTCCGTCCGCACTTTTTCTGTCCGCCCTCAGATCTTAAAAACTACTGAGGCTAGAGGGCTGCAAATTGGTATGTTGATCGTCCACCCTCCAAACACCAAACATACCAAATTGCAGCCTCCTACCCTTAGTAGTTTCTATTTTATTTAAGATTGAAATTAGCCGTAATCGTGCTTCTGGCAACGATATAGGACAGGCCACCACCGGGCCGTGGTTAAAGTTTCATGGGCCGCGGCTCATACAGCATTATACCGAGACCACCGAAAGATAGATCTATTTTCGGTGGTCTTGATTATATCTTGTAGCGGCCGGATAGAAAACTCGATTGCGCCGAAGAAACTTCGGCGCATTTTTTTACTTATGAAACACATCAAATGTAACAGTCCACGTATCTGTGGATACGTATGTCTGACCACAACGTTGTATAACTTTCTAATACGTATAATCTCTCAGCATCTGCGTCATACAGTACGTTGATACAGGTGACATAAGGTTCCTGTAAGTCAGTTAAAGATCCTGCATAATGCTCAACTTGATATTCTTGCAACCTGTAAACTAATTTACTTCTTTAATACTGAATTGAACTGAATGCAGAATTTAGGCCAACGGCCATGCACTGTGACCTGTGAGGTCACTCAGCGCTGAAACGGAAATTGGGAGTAAAAAGATTTGAAAGGTGAAAAGGAAGAAAACCTCGTAGGTGCACTATGAATCAACTGTTGGGAGTAGGTGGAGAGTAAGATGGACGAAAGAGAAAATGAAAGGAGGTACAGTAAAAGGAAGGAAAGGGGTTGCAGCTATGGGCCGAAGGGACGCTGCAAAGAACCTTAAGCAATGCCTACAGTGCACCGCATGAGGTGCACTGACGGAACTACCCCACTACGGGGGCTTCTTTAATATATAATGACAATAATCTTTGTTAAATTGTTAAAAGGTAATACATCATTATATAATTGAATATTTTTGTTTTCCCCCCAAAAAATAAAAGATACCTCAAAAAGTACGATATTTCCTGAGAGAGAGAGAGAGAGAGAGAGAGAGAGAGAGAGAGAGAGAGAGAGAGAGAGAGAGAGAAGCCTAAATAATATAATTCAAGAGAAGCCAACTACCTCGTGCCTAAGATGATGACTAGGTTACTTACAGGCTTCCCTCATAAAAATGTCGGATGCATTCGTCACAGCTATCGGTATGACTTGCTTTTAGAGAGAGGGAGAGAGAGAGAGACAAAGAGGCATTTTGTAGAGGCAAAAACCACAAAGGGCATTTTGTAAGGCAAAAAACTGATCTTCTTCTGGTAATTCTGTCTCAATGTTATTTTATTTAATTTTTAACAGAAATTCGATAACTTTTCAGTTATATTTAATAACAGGAAACTATTACTGTATGTTAATATTGTAATGATATTAATTACATAATTACCGAAATTATCTTAATAATAACATGAGAAGTATTTGTTTGACGGTTGAGTACAATTTCAAATCTCAATAAATAAAGATAAACTTAATTCTTCAATAAAAGCGAAAGCGCTTGAAAGCTGGCCATGAAGAAATAAAAGTGAAATAGAATATATATTTTTCCGAGTCTCAGGATGGTACGTAACGTCCCTAGGGTCGGGACTTGTCGTCTCGACCCTCTCTTACAAAACCCTTATTTGTTATGGTACGTGAATGCTAGATCTGAGTTCAATTCAGAGCGCTCATTCCATCGACCAAGTTCGAAAGTTCAAAACCTGGCTGAGGTCACCTTTTGGAGAGGTTACCGGTGGGCTGATGAATCCAACATGTCTTTGTATAATCATGAGCTACACTAATTATTATTATTATTATTATTATTATTATTATTATTATTAAGATGATAAACCCTATTCATATGGAACAAACCCACAGGGGCCATTGACTCGATATTTATTTTCTATTTATTTAGCAATTTCTTAATTCATTTTTCTTTTTTAATAAGCTGTTTCTTGCTTTCTGAATTATCCATTACCCTCTGTTACTTCTTTCGAATGAACACCATATTCTTTGAAAGCTTGAATTTCAAGCCAATGGCCCCTTTGGTAGGGATGTTCCAAGTGAATAGGGTTCATTTTCTGAATAATAATAATAATAATAATAATAATAATAATAATAATAATAATAATAATAATAAATAATAATAATAATATTTAAAACTTCCAAAGAACATGGTGTTCAACTGAAAGAAATTACAGGAGATAATAGGAAATATTCAAAGACGAGATCAGTTACAAAGAGGTAGATTAATATATTAATATAAATAAATAGGCAAAAATATGAATAAATTTTTGAAGCACAAACTACATTGTTTTAGGTAATCATGCAGTTCATCTTCGCTTGAACTTTTGAGGTTGGTGTAAACTGGCGTTGCAGAAACTATGGTCATAATACAGAAGTTGTAATGACAGTTGATGAACAAGAGTCTAGCTAACCTGACGCCTAAGAGGACCAGGTAATTCGTCCATGTTTCTGCTTGCAATGGTAAACCTCAACAGTTCCTAATTTGCATAGAAAACTATTCTTACAGGGTAACTGACCTCACTCAGTTATTACTTAATAATAAAGAACCGTGAATGTTGGAGCGAACATTCACAACTCAAACATTTATCTTACAAGATTTAACTAAAGAAAGGAATGGAATGGAATACAGATTTTAGGCCAAAGGCCAAGCACTGGGACCTACGAGGTCATTCAGCGCTGGCAAGCAAATTGAGAGTAGATAAGTTTGAAAGGTGTAACAGGAGGAAACCTCAACGCAGTTGCACTATGAAATAATTGTTAGGAGAGGGTGGATAGCAAGATGGAAGAAAGATATGGATGGAGGTACAGTAAAAGGAATGAAAGGGGCTGCAGCCTGGGGCCTACTGTGCACCCAGTGAGGTGCACTGACGGCACTAGCCCCTACTATACGGGGTAACTAAAGAAATGCTTAGAAGGTAAGCGCTTACGAACGCCATCCAATTGGAGGTGATGATGATGACGGCAATGAAACTGATTCACTATCTGCGAGGCTTCTCTCGTCACTGCATGAAGAAAAATTAAACAGCAGAAATAGTAGAAGTTATAGATGAACAGAACAGAATACAGAATTTGGGCCAAAGGCTAAGTGCTGGGACCTATGAGGTCATTCAGTGCTGAAAGGGAAATCGACAGTAAAAAGGTATGAAAGGAGTAACAAGAGGAAAACCTCGCAGTTGCACTATGGAACAATTATTTGGAGAGGGTTAAGGAAAGTAAAATGGAAGAAAGAGAATATGAACGGAGGTACAACAAAAGGAACGAAGGAGTTGCAGCTAGAAATCGAAGGGACGCTGCAAAGAACCTTAAGTAATGCCTATAGTAGTTATTGTAGTTGCAGTAATATTAATAACAATACCAGCGGTAACACCAAAATAAAATTAATGAAAACTGGCTGAAAGGCACTTTTAAAAATTGAATTATATAACAGTGCTTGTGATAAGTCTGAAGATTGACCCAAAAAATTCCGAATACCTTAGCAAGTTCAAGAAAGTCATGTCTAACCTCTCTCTCTCTCTCTCTCTCTCTCTCTCTCTCTCTCTCTCTCTCTCTCTCTCTCTCTCTCTCTCTCAAGCTCGAGCGAATCCTTACCGGTACCACTAGACACCTGGACAGACAAGCCATCAAGCAAGCTCCCTGGAAAAGGCACTTCAAGAGCGAAAGGCAATCTTTTGGTGATGTTTCTCGGTGACGGCTAATCTAATTTACGAGTGCCTCTCCGAATGTGTGAGCAAATTCTTCTGAGGATTTCGTGGAGCAGGAAGATAAAAGGGGGATAAGAGACATCAGACGGATGGATGGGTTTATGGAATGAAATATATAATTTCGGCCAAAGGCCAAGCGCTGGGACTTTTGAGGTCATTCAGTGCTGAAAGGGAAACTGAGAGTAGAAAGGTTTGAAAGGTGTAAAAGGAGGAAAAAGCTCGCAGTTGAACTAAACAACTGTTAGCAGGGGGTGGATGGCAAGATGGAAGAAAGAGAAACTGAATGGAGGAGATACAGTAAAAGAAACGAAACGAAAGAGGCAGCAGCTAGGGACTGAGGGGACGCTGCAAAGAACCTTAAGTAATGCCTACAGTGCACCGCCTGAGGTGAACTGATGGCACTGTCCTCCTATGGGGGAATGGATTTATGGAATTTAGGCTGGAAAGCCAAGCACTGGGACAACTTCAGCCATTGGGCGCTGAAGAAATTAATAAGAGGGAGTTGGAGTAGTTGGACAGCAAGACAGATAGACCTTGAAAATAAATGAGATGAAGTACAAGGGGTCTTACAGGTAGAAATGGGAAAAAAACTCACAATTACATTAAAAAACAATAGATAGTGAAGTTGGACAGCAAGACTGCAAAAAGGAAGAGGGGTAAACTAAAAGCTCAGAGAGGGTGCAGCTATGGGCCTAGGAGACGCAGCAAATACCCTTTAGTAATGCCCACAGTGCCCCGCGTGAGGTCTACTGATGGCATTAACCCCTTACAGGGAAAATACACAAGACAATAGCTATAAGTTAGTACTCTGGATGGTTTTGCAATATCAAGCAAAACATTTTAAAAGTACAAAGCGATTTTCGTACCTTTTGGAAACAATTGGCGATCTTTCATATAAGTGCCTTCTACGAGCAATCACACAATTAAGTAGTTCCCCAGAAAAGTAACATTTAATCACACATTCTTTAACTTGAAACATGAAATATAACAATTAGCATCAGTATAATTTTAAGTAGCACCATTAGGAAGCAAACTTCAAGTTCTACCACTTTAGTACTCTTAGAAGGTACTTAAAATAATGTCCCCAGGAAATCCATAGCCATTTCGCATTCACTAACTTCAAAGTTTATGGCAATAAAAAGCTGGGCCATTTAAAGCCTGGCCTAAGCATATCACGCAGCGTTAAACTGACTCCAAGTTACTTTGGAAATGCCTCTTGGAAGAAGGAGTTGTCACCAAGAGCATCAGAGGAATTTTCATTGCAGTGTGTGTGTAACATCTTTCCTTCGAGGACGAGCATAAAATTCAGAGGAATGAAAACTCTTGGGTGATTTTAAAGGGAAAACAAGTAAACAATGCTCCGAAGTTTCTTCGGCGCAATCGAGTTTTCTATACAGCCGCTACAACATATAATCAAGGCCACCGAAAATAGATCTGTCTTTAGGTGGTCGAGATATAATGCTGTATGAACCCCGGCCCATGAAACTTGAATCACGGCCCGGTGGTGGCCTATCCTATATCGTTGCCAGAAGCACGATTATGGCTAACTTTAACCTCAAATAAAAAAAAAAAACTACTGAGGTGAGAGGGCTGCAATTTGGTGTGTTTGATGATTGGAGGGTGGATGATCGACATACCAATTTGCAGCCCTATAGCCTCAGTAGTTTTTAAGATCTGAGGGCGGACAGAAAAAGTACGGACGGACAGACAAAGCCATCTTCATAGTTTTCTTTTACAGAAATCTAGAAAATGCTGAGAAATAGAACACAACATTAAATAAATGAATTAAAACTGGAATACAAGATTTAGGCCAAAGGTCAAGCGCTGGGACCTATAAGATCACACAGCGATGAAAATAATGATGAAACAATTGTTAGGAGAGGGTGGAAAGTATGACGGAAGAAAGAGAATATGAATATAGTTACAGCAAAAGGAATGAAAGGGGTTGCGGCTAGTAATGCCTACAGTGCACTGCGTGAGGTGCACTGATGGAGCAACCCCCTATGGAGTTAAAGAAATGAAAGCAAACATAACAATACAATAAATGTGAAATGGGCATTATCTCAAGGTCACTTTTACTAACATTAGAACTGGCAATTGCACAGACGTATAACAAACAAACATGTATCTCAAAGTTGATTCAATAGGGAAATCCCTCAAATAAAGTGCAAACAATGAATATTTATAAAAAAAAACATTTTCGAACATTCTAAATCTGGAATCAATATAAAATACAAGCAAAATCCATTACAAATGTAAAATAAGCAGCGATTACATTAAAGAAAAATCTGACATAAGAAAAAATAAATATACGAATTCAAAATCAAAGCAGATAAATAAACAAACACGAAGTCACAATGCAAAGTAAAAGGAAAAGGAAATAACGATTTTGGAAGGATCCTCCGCAACGCACAGAAGAAACGAAACGTGGAAACGGAATAATAAACCAAAGAAAAAGTCACAAAACAAGAATACATTATTTTGCTCGTCGTCGGACCTACGTATGTTACGCCAACGGCTTTAAACGCATAAACCTAAGTGATTTATCTAAGTCTGTCAGGGAGTTAATACGAATTATTATCCGAAGCGGAAGTGAATCACGTTGCCTGCTGCGTTGCATGTCTGCACGAGGGAGGAGGTTGGTATACATGCTGATGAAAGTGTTCTACATACTGCATGGACACGCAAGCTCAACGGTGTCTCATGCAAATACACTTGTATGTGTTTGTTAGTGTACAGAGTAACACAGACATAGATATAAATATGTATAATATATATATATATATATATATATATATATATATATATATATATATACATACATACATATATATATATATATATATATATATACTGTATATATAGTATATATATATTTATTATATATATACATATACAGTATAAATATATGTATAGTATAATACATACATATATATATATATATATATATATATATATATATATATATATATATATATATATATATACAAACTGTATATACAAAGCATTTCACTAACTAAATAAAAAAAAAGATTAGCTACATCCGCATTCACTTTTCAGGAGCTGAATCAACACCCTTTCATAATTTTCACAAACATTACTGTGCTACGAATTTGTGCATTAATGCTCCTGGGGTGGGAAAGTAAAAGCATTAATAAGTATTAGCGCTGCGATAAATCAATTACTTAATGACTGTGCATGCGTCCAGCCATGTGATGAACAGTCAGTACACGACCACATTACTGCAGTGGCAGTAAATGGGGAGTAGGCTATTTGAGCTTACATCAAACGCTCCCCTGCCGAGGATTATCAGGAAAGCATTAGGATATACATGAAAACAACGACTAAGCCTCTTGGTGGCAGAAAGAAAGAAAGAATTCACTCTTAGTGCGAGTCTAAAGCAGGGAATCCAAACTTTTTAGTTTTCTGTAAAAGGAAACTATTGCGCCGGCTTTGTCTGTCCGTCAGCACTTTATTCTATCTGCACTTTATCTGTCCGCCCTCACATCTTAAAAACTACTGAGGCTAGAGGGCTGCAAATTTGTGTGTTGATCATCCACCCTCCAATCATCAAACACACCAAATTACAGCCCTCTAGCCTCAGCAGTTTTGATTTAATTTAAGGTTAAAGTTAGCCATAATCGTGCATCTGGCGACGATATAGGCCAGGCCACCACAGGCCCGCGTTTACAGTTTCATGGGGCGTGGCTCATACAGCATTATACCGAGACCAACGAAAGATAGATCTATTTTCGGTGGCCTTGCTTATACGCTGTAGCGGGTGTACAGAAAACTCGATTGCGCCGAAGACACTTTGGCGCAATTTTTACTTGTTTAGTATGAGGGCCTCATTAGTATATAGCCTATTTTGCACATCTCTGCGGGCAACAGGGAAAACATAAGAAGCGTCAGTTCCATACATTTAATTACTTCAAACTAAAGTCAAACAGATGGGAGATAATCAAAACAAAACTTGTTGGCATTAATCAAAGCATGCCAAAAATATGCCTGCCTTTATTTACATCCAATCACGTCAAGTGAATGGCTGCGATTAGTTTGCAGACCCCTGGTCTAGAGTGAACAGGCGTAATGGATATTATAAAATCATCACCATTCCGCGTGGCTTGATAGTTAATAAATTGCTAAAAGCAACGAGTTTTATACACTGAACTCAAACCAAACTCCAATCAAATCAAATTAAATTCAGACCAAAGTCAAACTAAATCAACCAAACTCACATAAAATCAGACCAAACTCAAACTAAAACAAACCAAACTCAAATTAAATCATACCAAACTCAAACTAAATCAAACTAAACTCAAGTGAAATCAAACCAAACCAGACCCAAATGAAATCAAAATAAACTTAAACTAAATCGCACCAAACTCAAACTAAATCAAACCAAACACAAATCAAATCAAACCAAATCCCGTCAAGGTGTCTGACTTGAAATCTGGCTCACCTATCAACTTGGCCTCCCAAGACGGTTTATTTGCCATTTAAAAACAAGTAAAAAATGCGCCTAAGTTTCTCTGGCACAATCGGGTTTCTGTACAGCCGCTAGCGTCTATAATCAAGGCCACGGAAAAAACATCTTTCTTTCGCTGGTCTCGGTATAATGCTGTATGAGCCGCGACCCATGAAACTTTAACCACGGCCAGGTGGTGGCCTATCCTAAATCGTTGCCAGAAGCACGGTTATGGCTAAATTTAACCTTAAATAAAATAAAAACTACTGAGGCTAGAGGGCTGCAAATTGGTATGTTTGATGATTGGAGGGTGGATGATCAACATACCAATTTGCAGCCCTCAAGCCTCAGTAGTTTTTAAGACCTGAGGGCGGACAGAAAAAGTGCGGACGGACAGACAAAGCCGGCACAATAGTTTTCCTTTACAGAAAACCAACTAGTCAACAAAACATCCCAAAAAATACCTATTCAAAAAACCATCCCAGCCACCCATACAACATTCCCAAATCTCATTCCAGCGCGACGCAATGCAAAATGCCACAGGGCATTCCAGATACGACGAATACCGAAATTCCCAAAAATAGAGGGGCCAAACGGATTCCCGGGACGTGTCCTGTCCGCTTCATTAACTTGCCTGTCATACAAATCCCAGTGTAATAGGCTCAGGCAACATCCCCGTTATTCTCCCTCGAAAGCAATTAACCCAATTCACGTGAATGCTTGCTCTGCTTGCATGCAGGCACTCACCGGCCGACTGCGCCGTGGAATAAACCAGCCCTTCGCTTTATGACTGAAATCCTAATAATGCTAAAGAGGTTTATAGGGAACACGGCTGATTTACGACTTTTGTGAGGCTTCGTGGTTCGACTTTTTTTTAACCTTTTAAGATGGAGATGTTTGGGAGGCATGAAATATTTATCTGATTCTTTTTCTTTAGATTTTTATTTTCTTGCAACACACACACACACACATACAATATATATATATATATATATATATATATATATATATATATATATATATATATATATATATATATATATATATATATATATATATATATAATGCCTTTGGATACATACATATATTTATTTATAAATATATATATACATATATATAAAAACATATATATACATATATATATATATATACATATGCATGTACACATACACATATGTATATATATCAAACACCACACGGAGGAAATGAAAAACGGCTGCCAATCGGCCTTATTGCTAAGCTATCTTCAGAGGACTAATACAAAGTGAAGATGGCGCAGCAATAAAGCCGATACCGGTCTGGATTTACAACCTTTTTTCCCATTTCCTCGTTGTGGTGTCTGATATATAAAAATCACGTATCTAGTGTGATTATATATATATATATATATATATATATATATATATATATATATATATATAGAGAGAGAGAGAGAGAGAGAGAGAGAGAGAGAGAGAGAGAGAGAGAGAGAGAGAGAGAAAGCCCTCCGGCCGATCTACTCTTCTAAACCGTCGAAAACCAATTCATCGACATGACAGAAATACACAAATCCAAAAACAGAAATACACAAATCCAAAAACAGAAATACACAAATCCAAAAATGAGCGACGCATGCGCAGTGGAACTCGCAGCCAAAAGCCCCTGGAAAAGTTAACACCGGTCTACTTCAAAACATTTCCTTTAATTTGAATCTGAAGAAACAGTGATAATGACAAACCATACGTCTAGAACAGCGGTTTTTAAACTGGTTGCCTTGCGCCACCCTCTGCATTATGTATAGGTCCCACGCCCCCATACCCCTGAAATTTTTGCCAACTATAAACTCCTCATAACAATAAAAGACAATTCATAAACAAGATTTGAAATAAAAATTTACTTTTATTTTCAGTTTTCTTCATGTTTTGAGATAATAATCAGAAAACATATGGAAGCAGTGATAATGTTTTAGCAATTTTGCAATAGCATCACAAATTAAAAAATAATAGGCACCATCTGGCAACCCTCCCTGCGCTCCCCCTGGAGGCTTCTGGCGACCACCTTGGGTGGCGCGCAACCCCCCCTTACTGAATCACTGGTCTAGAGTAAAGGGAAACTCATGCATAACACAAAATTACACACACACACATACACTGACAGAAGGAGAAACGAGATTAAGGGCTTAAAGAAAGCCCCACCCTCCCTCCCACCCCCACCTGGAATAGAGAGGGTCCCTGCTCGACGCCTCCGAAGAGAGTCGACGTCGACCTAATTTCGAGCGTTGTTTAAGAGCTGTTAGTAATCCTGTCAGCTCCCGGGGCGCCCTGTTACGTACGTAGGCCGTGGGGAGGTCCTACTGATGTCTTCTTGTATTGGGTTAAGTTGCCTCAGTCGTTTTAAAATAAGACATGGGATGAACTTTCTAAGTCACTGAACAGAGAAGAAATCTCATATGTATATTAATATAATATTTACTTACTGTATATATATAAAACTATAGTTATCAATTAGAAGACTCATTATTATTATTATTATTATTATTATTATTATTATTATTATTATTATTATTATTATTATTATTATTAATGGTAGGATGAGTGAAAATGGAGTAAAGTTTGGGAGTTTCTGTCTAGCAAATGACTTAGTCATTGGCGGCACACTTTTTCAACACCACAATATACACAAGACGACATGAGTGTCACCGTGTGGAAAATATAAAAATCAGACTGATCATATTGCAGTTAACAAAAGGCATAGAAGCTCTTTGCTAGATGTTCGTGTTAATCGGAGAGCAGATATTGGGAATGATCATCATCTCAGCGTTGCAAAAATAAGACTTAAAACTAAAAAGTCAGAAGAACGGAAACCTTGCTGTTGATAGGTATGATATTGATATGCTTAGAAGGGAAGGAGAGGAAAAGGAGGAATTTAGAACAGAATGCAGAAACAGCTTTTTGGAGTTGGAAACATTGGAGGAGGGAGGGAGAAGTGTAGATGAGATGTCGGGGGATGTGAATAAAACTTTGCATGGGGCTGCTGGTTGTATGATCAGAAGGAGACTCAGATTGAGGAAAAAGATGTGGATGTCTGAGAAAACATGGGGTATGATCAAAAAGCGAGGTGAGGCAAAATTGAGGAGTGAGATGCATTTTGTTAGTGATGAAGATTTTGAATTAGCAAGAACTAAGTACTTGAGTTCGGATTCAGAAGTTAGAAGACTAAGTAAGAGAGATAAAAGAAGATCTGTTAATGAAAAGGTTGTGGAAACTGAAACATTAATTAATAAAAATGATGGTCAAAGTCAAAGGATGGCATATAATGCAATTGCAGAGCTGATTGGCAGTGCTGGTAAGTATAAGGATGTACAAGTTAGGGATATGAAAGGTAATTTATTGATAAAAAATGTTGAAATCAGAAATAGATGGAAAGAGTACTTTGAGAATGTTCTTAATAGACCAGTCCCCCCAAAGAGGATATACCACCTGCTCAGGAAGATTTGAATATTGATGAAGGTGAAATCAGGCTGGAAGAAGTAGTTAAGGCAATACAACAGTTGAAGAATTATAAGGCACCAGGAGAGGATGGTTTATTCCCGGAAATGTTTAAAGCAGAGAAGGTTGGATTAGTATTTGTCTTGAAGATATTATTCAGTGAGATATGGGTGACGGGAATAATACCATCACGTTGGAAGAATGGTGTGATCATTAAAGTCCCAAAGAAAGGAGATCTGAGTAAGTGTGGTAATTGGAGAGGAATCACTTTGTCACCTGTAGCCTTGAAAATTTTCTGTAGAGTAATGTTGAATAGGTTGGAGCCAGTGGTTGATGGTATTCTGAGGGATGAACAGGCTGGTTGAGAAAGGGGCGGGGTTGCAGTGATCATATCTTCATAGTCAGGTACTTAATGCAGCAAGCAAATGAAATGAAAACTCCGTTGAGTCTTTGTTTTGTTGATTTTGAAAAGGCCTTTGATAGTATTTCGAGACGGACTGTGGGAAAAATCATGAGGTATATTATGGAATACCAGAAAAGTTTGTGACGGTTATCATGAACATGCATGAAGGTATATCTTGTAAAGTGATGGTTGATGGGTGTTTGAGTGATCCATTTGAAGTCAAGTCTGGTGTGATTCAGGATGGCATTCTGTCTCCTCTACTGTTTGTATTGGTCGTGGATTACGTTATGAGAAGGGTTAAAAGAGAAACGGATGCAGGTATACTCTGGGGAGAAAATGTGAAACTTCTTGACTTTGATTATGCTGATGATATTGTTTTGATCTGCAAGGGACCACAAAAGATGCAGGGTGTTGGACTGTCTAGTGAGTGAACGTCGAAAGGTTGGTTTGGTTATTAATAGGGGAAAAACTGAAATGATGAATATGCATACTGAAAATGCACAGGACTGTCTAATTGAAGGTTTGGTCGTAAAGCAAGTGGATAAGTTTAAATATTTAGGTACTTACTTAGATAAGGATGGTTCTCTGAGCACAGAATTTATGGAAAGATTAAAAAAGACTCATCAGGCAATGGGAATGCTTCAAAATACTTGGAATAATAGCAATTCTTCTGTGCATACAAAAATCAAAATTTATAAGGTAATGGTTAGGAGTATTTTAATTTATGGGCATGTGTCATGGTACAGTACAGTGACTTCGGATATTAAATGCTTAGCATTTGAAAATAAGGCGTTCAGAAGAAGATAGGATATCAAATAACAGAATTAGAGAAGTAACGGGGGTGCAGCCGGTCGATGAGTATGTTAGATTCTCACGCTGGAAGTGCCTAGGCCATGTGTAAAGAAGACGGAATAGTACGAGATACACAGGGGTGGGTTGCCCTTGGTAGAAGAGGTAGAGGTAGGCCAAAGGAGACGTGGTTAAGGACAATGAGGCGGGAAGCAGGAGAAGAGTGTTGGGGAGATCTTGAGGAGTTAGCCCAGGACAGAATGTGGTGACGTGAGTTCATCGAGGCCCTATGCATCCCCGCGGGTGCCACAGGAAATGATGATGATGATGATTATTATTATTATTATTTATAATAATAATAATAATAATTATTATTATTATTATTATTATAGTAATAATAATAATAATAATAATAATAATAATAATAATAATAAAAATAATAATAATAATAAACTATTATTATTATTATTATTATTATTATTATTATTATTATTATTATTATTATTCATTCAGAACAACCCCACAGGGGCTACTGACTTGAAATTCATGCTTCCAAAGAATATGGCGCTCATTTGAAAGAAGAATCAGAGGGTAATAGGAAATACAGAAAGAAGAGATCGGCTCTTAGAAAATGGAAATAAATTAAGAAACTGATAAATAAATAGTTAAAAATCTAAGTAAATTATGAAAAATACAAGAGTTGTTTTAAGGTAGCAAGCTTATTATATTAAAGTTATGTGCTCACGTACGAAAAATTTTTTACTTCGAACAAAATATAAACAAATCATCAGCTGATTTAACTGATAAATTTTGATAAGTTTATTGTACAAAAAATCAATATATACACGCATACTGACAAATAATGAAATCAAAATATATTTATTCTACACAAACTTTCTAATTTATACACGTTTTGATAAATAATCAAATCAAAATAGAGTACAATTTATTGTACACAAAATTCTAATATATACACGCATACTGACAAATAATCAAATCAAAATAGAGTACGATTTATTCTACACAAACTTTCTAATTTATACACGTATACTGATAAATAATCAAATCAAAATTGAGTACAATTTATTCTACACAAACTTTCTAATTTATACACGCATACTGACAAATAATCAAATCAAAATAGAGTACAATTTATTCTACACAAACTTCTAATTTATACACGTATACTGACAAATAATCAAATCAAAATAGAGTACAATTTATTCTACACAAACTTTCTAATTTATACACGTATACTGACAAATAATCAAATCAAAATAGAGTACAATTTATTCTACACAAACTTCCAATTTATACACGTATACTGACAAATAATCAAATCAAAATAGGGTACAATTTATTCTACACAAACTTCTAATTTATACACGTATACTGACAAATAATCAAATCAAAAGAGAGTACAATTTATTCTAAACAAACTTCTAATTTATACACGTATACTGACAAATAATCAAATCAAAATAGAGTACAATTTATTCTACACAAACTTCTAATTTATACAAGTATACTGACAAATAATCAAATCAAAATAGAGTACAATTTATTCTAAACAAACTTCTAATTTATACACGTATACTGACAAATAATCAAATCAAAATAGAGTACAATTTATTCTACACAAACTTCTAATTTATACACGTATACTGACAAATAATCAAATCAAAATAGAGTACAATTTATTCTACACAAACTTCTAATTTATACACGTATACTGACAAATAATCAAATCAAAATAGAGTACAATTTATTCTACACAAACTTCTAATTTATACACGTATACTGACAAATAATCAAATCAAAATAGAGTACAATTTATTCTACACAAACTTCTAATTTATACACGTATACTGACAAATAATCAAATCAAAATAGAGTACAATTTATTCTACACAAACTTCTAATTTATACACGTATACTGACAAATAATCAAATCAAAATAGAGTACAATTTATTCTGCACAAACTTCTAATTTATACACGTATACTGACAAATAATCAAATCAAAATACTGAGTCTGGATCAGGGGCTTGTTATCAGTGTCATAGCCAAAAGAAAGGATCCAGAATCATTTGGAAAACACTTGACTTTTGTGAAATTGAGGCTGTCAAGCCAAGCACCGGGCGACTTCAGCCATTCGGAGTTTAGAGCAGTGAAAAGTGGGAGTAAGAGTGGTTGGACAGCAAGATGAAGAGGTTCAGAAAATAAAGGAGAGGAAGTATAACGATCTAAATGTGGAACTGGGTGAAAACCCCAAAAAATAGTAGCTATGAGAGGTTGGACAGCAAGATTAAAGAAAGGAAGAGGGAATGGAGGTAAAGTAAAAGGCTGAAAGTGGGTGCAACTAGAGGCCGAAAGGACCCTTTAGTAATGCCTACAGTGCACCACGTGAGATTTGGAAATGCAGACCAAAAAATAGATAAGTTTTCCATTCTTTCAGTCATTTATATATCCAAACAACTACAAGGTAACCTAATGTATATAACACTTGCATCTACAGCAGATGCAGCCTTAGGGGAACAAGGAACAAACGAGAGAATTCCACAGCAATATTGCAATAGGAATATAAGAATATAGAATTTAGGCGCTGGGACCTATGAGGTCATTCTGGGCTGGAAGGGAAATTGACATATTCTGGGCTGGAAGGGAAATTGACAGTCGGAAGGTTTGAAAGGCGTAACAGGAGGAAAACCTCGCAGTTGCACTATGAAACATTTGTCAGAGAGGGTGGAAAGTCAGATGGAAGAAAGAGAATATGAACGGAGATACAGTAAAAGGAATGAAAGAGGTTGCAGCTAGGAACCGAAGGGACGGTGCAAAGAACCTTAAGTAATGCCTACAGTGCACCATATGAGGTGCACTGACGGCACTACCCCCGCTACGGGGCAGAGCAATATTGGGATCAGTGAGCTTTACTGAATAGAAAAAGTTGGATGGGGTGGCCTGGCGGGTGAGACGTGAGTTATCCACCAGGATCAAGATGCCCTTCGTGCATGAAAAGAGCAAATTCAAGAGGAGTTACGGAATTATTCGGCACAATATTACTCTGGGACGATTTCCGAACATAGGAATGTGACTCTTGTGCCTGCAGTAGATTCTATCGAAGTTTTGAAAGTTCTATTCAAAACAAGTAAAAAATGCGCCGAAGTTTCTTCTGCGCAATCGAGTTTTCTGTACATCGTATAATCAAGGCCACCGAAAATTTATCTATCTTTCGGTGGTCTCGGTATAATGCTGTATGAGCAGCGGCCCATGAAACTAACCACGGCCAGGTGGTGGCCTGGCCTATATCGTTGCCAGACGCACCATTATGACTAAATTTATCCTCAAATAAAATCAAAACTACTGAGGCGAGAGGGCTGCAATTTGGTATGCTTGATGATTGGAGGGTGGATGATCAACATACCAATTTGCAGCCCTCTAGCCTCAGTATTTTTTAAGATCTGATGGCGAACAGAAAAAGTGCGGACGGACAGACAAAGCCGCACAATAATTTTCTTTTCAGAAAACTAAAAATCTACAAATTCCACACTGCCTGTAATTATTTTTGGTGCATAGCAAATTCTCTCCGGCATTACCTTAATATAATTACCATATTACCTTTGG
>NC_089784.1:29815569-29845569 GCF_040412425.1 Macrobrachium rosenbergii
GTGAAGTTTGAAATTGTATATTTGCTAATAAATTACTCTAATTACTATCTGAATTGTCGACAAAATTGCGCACGTGTGAGAGCAACAATTAAATGCTATTTCACACGTTTTTTAAAAGAGCTTTTTCGAGGAACGAATTGTGCTGAATGAGAAACGTTATAAAAATAGATGTTGACTTTGTCGCTTCGCGTGAAATGCTTATCATTCTCTGAATAACCGATAGGTATGGATGTGATATATATATATATATATATATATATATATATATATATATATATATATATATATATATATATATATGTATATATATACACACATATATATATTATGTATATTATATATATAGATATATAATATACATAATATATATATATATATTATTATATATATAATATATATATATATATATATATATATATATATATATATATATATATATATATATATATATATTCTTACATATTTTCATTCGCCCCTTTAGCCTGCTAGATAGGGAATCAAAATTAACGAAAAATTCGCCTCTCAGTCGTCCACTAGGAGTAGATTGGCGGCGGGAAACAGGCGATTTTACAGATTTGAACAGGTAGGCCTACACAACCCGCTCCAGATCACCTGGCCTGGAGAAGACAAGGCCGCTCCTTAAGTCCCCTCATCATGTGATTTTGGGGCTAGGGAAGTCGTTAGACTCACAAGGGCAAATGCCTTTTCAAGGGGGCTACTATTCTGAATCTTAGGGACTTAGCTATAAGGCCTCTTTCTGTATGAACCTGTTACTGGCTTGGGGATTTTGCTTCCAGACGCGACTGCTGCCCTGTGTTCAACTCAAAAATACCCTAAGACCACCGAGGAGCTATGAGGTAAACAAACACGCAGACACACCGCCGACAAGCATCAGCAAGATGTGCGTGTGACTCCGCTTCTCCCTTTCATGCTGGCCTGGACGAAATTCCACACGATCTACGGCTTCTTGCAAAGAGCTCATGCAAAAGACAGGATCAGGTATGTCTAGGAATGCAAATTCCCTGCCAGTTTCTGTTTCTTCCCGTGAATGTCTCTCCATATTTTCATTATTTCCAACTTTTCACTCTCCTAAACAAAGCCCCCTTTGTTAAAGCAAACCTACCAACAAAGCAGCCCATGACTTGCCCCTAAGCTCCACTCAAATTAACTCAGTGATCAAAATTAGACTGCTCCCTCCATAGTGTTACCAAGGGCTAATTAAATTTAACGTATCATTTCCTCCATGGTGTTCAGTATGTTAGGGTGAGAGAAACTCCTTGTTTGAATGCTAACCTGGAATTCTCTTCCAGAAATCCTGCTACTCTGCTCCCAAGCGGTCGATCCCAGCCTTGTGAATCAATTCCACTTAGAAGTACTGCTATTTCTGATAAGCAAGAAAGTCCTGATACGCAGTCCCGGGCCACTAACCAGTCCCCCCATTGTGCACAAGTGACTGAATTTGAAAATCCTCCAACCAGTATTAACCGTTTCCTATTCAGAGATTTGCTATTCACTGTCTAATATTATTGCACGTTGCATGTGCTTGCAAGCCGCACAGTCGGTTATTTTCAGATTCATTTAGTGATTGCTTCATCTGTAAATAAATTCAGTTTAACGTAATCTGTTACTCATTTCCCATGGCGACCTTCCACTCCCTGAGTAATTACTGATGATTAAGGTAAGTCACACCTCTTTCCCATCCATTTTATTACAGTTTGGGTGCTCTCTGTTGGCCCCTGAAGGTAGTTCATGATAAAAATTCCCTTTACATTCCTCCAACAGGCCTCAGAACGTAAGAATATATATATATATATATATATATATATATATATATATATATATATATATATATATATATATATATATATATATATATACATATCTATATATATACATATATATATACATACAAAATGTGTGCCTGTGTTTATATTAACTATCACAGCAAATTTTTTGACATATTGTATTTGAATTCAGAATTAAAACCATATCCAAAATTAAAAGAAAAAAGCAATTTCTTATGCTAGAGAGAGAGAGAGAGAGAGAGAGAGAGAGAGAGAGAGAGAGTAAAGGAACATTCAAACCTGCCTTTAACCTACATTCAAGAAGGAACAACCAAAGCGACACATCAGCTCTAAGAGAAGACGAAGAACCAATTAAGCCACAAAATCTTTTGCTTTCATGAACGAGGACGAAAGCTCGATGCCCATTCTAACGTGACCCTTGTTACTTTAATAAACATCTAGGTAGGAGGAATATGTTTCACTTCCCTCGTAAGTGGAGGGCGAGTGAAGCTGGGTGCAACCCCGATAAAAGATTCCAGGTAAAGAATGTGTCTCTTCATACTTTTTTAACGGGTTTTATTGAGCGGGGCGGCCTTCAGAGAGAGAGAGAGAGAGAGAGAGAGAGAGAGAGAGAGAGAGAGGACGGACCTTCAGAGAGAGAGAGAGAGAGAGAGAGAGAAAGGACGGACCTTCAGAAAGAGAGAGAGAGAGAGAGAGAGAGAGAGAGAGGGGCGGCACCGTGGAAAGAAGGAAAGGAAAGGCACCGTGGGAAAGTTTTCGTTGGTCCTGACGAAAACCTCCTGGGAAAACTTGAGAGTTCTGTCTTCTTAAAGGATAAGCGCAAGGGGTAAAGAGAGAGAGAGAGAGAGAGAGAGAGAGAGAGAGAGAGAGAGAGAGAGAGAGAGAGAGAGAGACTCTGAGCTTCTGACGATGGGGAGTCTTTAAAATGTTTAAGACATTCGGGTTTGCGAAAACATGAATCGCTTTCACACATAAACAAGAATGCACGTCTAATAAAATAAAAATAAATAATTGAAATAACTGAAATAAGAATATAATGTTGTATATTTCCAGGGAACAAAGTAATATCTAGAGTGATAAACAGGGGTGATTAAAATCAATGTGCTATTATACTGTGTGAAGGGTCATCAACTAAATGAAAGCACTCGACACTGCCGTGTTCCTCCATCTCCGGCGTAATGTATGTATGTATATATATATATATATATATATATATATATATATATATATATATATATATATATATATATATATATATATATATATTTATATATTATCTAACTATGATAGGATTTGAAATGGGACAGATTAGCAAATACCGTTTAAATTCAAAATGAAATTAACTAGTTCGAAACCCTTGCGTGTATGAAAAAATTCTTATTTGGCAATTCAACTTCACTGAGAATAAACAAAACAACATATTTTGGCGGTTATATTCAAGGTCAATTCTGCTATTACGTTAACGACCTAAAGAGAGATGGAGACTAGATTTTTTAACATAATTCATAATTCATTTGCGTCACGATGATGATAATGATGATTCATGACTGAAACTACATAATTATGCACAAGCATACGTGGTAGCGTCACTATGTGCATAAAGGCTGATTCACACTATAACATCACGTCACCGACACATCACGTCACGTCAAAGTACGTGAGAATTTTTTACATGTAATCAAGTGGACTTGTTCACACCATCACGTCACATCACGTCACCATCAAGCACACGGCATCCACCGTCGCATCAAGACACGCTTTCTTGGAATCTTGGAAAGAATATTTTGACGTGACGTGACGTGACGACGTGACGTGACGTGACGTGACGGTGCTTCTGCAAGTTCTTACCGCTAAATCTGAGTCGCTGAGGTTGGGCTCGAACTGAACGGGATAATGATGGATAGTGTGAATACAAGGCACGGCTGATGGGACGGTGACGTGACGTGATGTGTCGGTGACTTAATGGTATAATGTGAATCAGCCTAAATTCCGTTCTTTGACAGCTTCACCAAATGGAATGAAAGCTCAGTAATTTACATAACAGTATTACATAACAAATTACAAAAAATCCATTCTTTACAATATTGCAATACATGCAAAATACATGCGATTGCCATTTGCAATCCATCCTTGGTTTTTTAACAAATTTTGCTGGCAACATCCCTGAAAGTTAACAAGTTTACAAAATATCTGTAATAGCTCTCCAAAAGCAGGGAACCACAGTCTATCTTGAACATCAACTAAATAATTAAGCAAATAAAAAACAAGTAAATAACGCGCAGAAGTTTCTTCGGCGCAATCGAGTTTTCTGTACAGCGTATAATAAAGGCCACCGAAAATAGATCTATCTTTCGGTGGTCTCGGTATAATGCTGTATGAACCGCGGCCCATAAAACTCAGCCGGCCGTGGTGGCCTGTGTTGTTGCGTTGCCAGGGGCTCGATTATGGCTAAATTTAACCTTAAATAAAGTAAAAACTACAGAGGCTAGAGGGCTGCAACTTGGTATGTCTGATGATTGAAGGGTGGATGATCAACATACAAAACTGCAGCCCTCTAGCCTCAGTAGTCTTTAAGATCTGAGGGCGGACAGAACAAATGCAGACAGAAAAAAGTGCGGACGGACAGATAGAACCGGAACAATAGTTTTATTTTCAGAAAACTCAAAAGGAACGTTCCTTCCAAAGCTGAACAAATGTTGAATCCTCTCGACTGGAATCAGGAATATTCCAGGGTAAACTGAGCGAAAACAGTGAATATATACATTGCATGCGGAGTTATCACAAAAAAGAAACCCGCAATCCAATCAACTGGTTTTGCTGAGATACTGGAAACTTCAGATGCACTTTCATTTGTGTGTGAATGCTATATGAGAATTCTCTCTTTGCTTTAGGTGTTTACATCGCAAGATCTGCAAGTTTAAAGCGCATGCGCACATAATAACAGTATCGTACTCATTTTTCTGAAGAGGGGAAACGTAGCGAAAACCCGGCGCTCCTTCAATGCCGAGAGAGGCACAGAAGGACCCTTCAGAGAAAAGGCAGGCGTGTTTTGAATGACGATGAGATTTCTTCTGAAGCTTTAGCAAGGCAAAGAGACGTAAAGCCAAGTAAAATACGCAAAAAAACAAATGTTTATAAGTGAAATAAACACACATAGGTAGTGTGGAAAGGACCAACAAGAGAGTAAACTCGCCTAAATAGAAAATAAATTTCCAGGGCAGTAACAAAAGCAAAGAAGAGATAAATGTTTGATTCCATTATCCAGTAAATTAACAGAAGCAAAACCAAGATAAACATGCAACGACCCTCTCCAGAACACTGGAATGGAATAACAAATTTAGGCCAAAGGCCAAGTGCTGGGACCTGTGAGGTCATTCAGCGCTGAAAGGGAAACTGAGAGTAGAAAGGTTTTAAAGGCGTAACAGGAGGAAAGCCTCGCAGTTGCACTATGAAACAATTGTTAGGAGAGGGTCGAGGAAAGTAAGATGGAAGAAAATAAATATGAACGGAGGCACAGTGAAAGGAATGAAAGGGGTTGCAGCTAGTGGCCGAAGGGACACTGCAAAGAACTTCAAGCAATGCCTGCAGTTCACTGAATGAGGTGCACTGGTGGCACTTGACCCCCACCCCTAACGGGGGCGGGGGACAAGGGCAATAAATCAAGAACCATTAAGAACATCTCATGACAACCAAATATTTCCTAAGCTCCCATGAATCGAGAATGACAACATTGAATGGCAACGAGAAAAGTGAGAGAGAGAGAGAGAGAGTGCGTGTGTGCACACGCGCTGCTCCTGTTTCCACCCGGGTGAAAAGTTATTAACGTCAGCCTCTAACCTCAAGAGCCTCTATGAAAAGTAGACGGCTTACGGTAGCTTGGAGCCGTCTACGGTAATACGGTTACGTAACGGGAAGAGCACATCAGCATAAGAAAGTAGCTCGAGGCCCTGTCTGGTTCCAGATGGCTCTCCTCCACAAGATGTTGTGAGGTGGGGAGGGAGGAAGGAGGGAGGGGAACTGTGGAAGGAAGGGTGAAGGGGGGGGATGGGAGGAGGGAGAATAAGGATCATTTTAACCAGAAGGGAAAGGGTGAATAAGATACAATGGAAAACAGGTGGTTTGTTAGAACGGTCTTCCTGCTTATAACCTTGTATACGAATAGGCCTATGTATCACTACCACTACTGAATTATATTTATATTTGAGAAAGTTTTTTTATGCATCTGTCGTTCATTACTAATAGCTCTCTGAATTAGATACTGGAATGCTATAAAAGGGTTTGGGCAAAGCAATTTATTTCACGAGAATCCAATGGCGCTTGTGATACAGAATATACGTACCTTCAATTCTGGATCATCTATAGCAACTTATCAGCCTGGATAATGCATGTCATTCTATTAGTGTACGTGTACCTATATCTGCACTTATATCTGTGGTGTGTGTGTGTGTAAGTATGTATGTATGTATGTATGTATATATATATATATATATATATATATATATATATATATATATATATATATATATATATATAATAATGCATAACAAAACCGCCATAAGCACGAAAATTAAATTCATTTACTTTCCGAAGAGAGAAGGTCCCTTAAAAAGATAAACAATTTCATCTTCGTGTTCAGGAGTCCTTACAAAACCTTTTATACATGGAATATGTGTATTTTATAGTGATAAAAAATATTTATATACACATATATATTTGTGCACACAACTTTCCCCTCCTAGAGTTAAGAGATGTATTACAGTATACAAATATTCACATGATCCATTCGTTTAAAGATTCTATGTCAACAACAGATTTAAACTGTATTTGGTCAAAGATGACTTTCGTTGCAAGTTAGAACATAAAAATAAAACGAGTAAAAAATGCGCCGAAGTTTCTTCTGCCCAATCGAGTTTTCTGTACAGCGTATAATCAAGGCCACCGAAAATAGATCTATCTTTCGGTGTTCTCGGTATAAATTTGTATGAGCAGCGGTCTATGAAACTCTAACCACGGCCCGGTGGTGGCCTGTCTTATATAGTTGCTTGAAGCACGATTATGGCCAACTTTAACCTTAAACAAAATAAAAAATACTGAGGCTAGAGGGCTGCAATTTGGTATGTTTAATGAATGGAGGGTGGATGATCAGCATACCAATTTGCAGTCCTCCAGCCTCAGTAGTTTTTAAGATCTGAGGGTGGACGGAAAAAGTGCGGACGGACAGACAAAGCCGGCACAATAGTTTCCTTTTATAGAAAACTACAATGGATACTGATATACGGTAAAATCACAGAATCCACTCAGCTGATAGGCGACACCCTATTAAGAGAAAAATATAAGCTGGGACGAACAAACAGCTGTGTTTGTGTGTATGTGAAGGAGAGAATCTTTAAATGAATGGATCAAGCGAAAGAGGTGAAAGGATTCGAACAAATACAATTCCTTTATGCGATACAATGACCGCATATGTTAACGATGAGAGGGGGATGATAATGACATTTACCAGGCATCAGACTCTGAGCTCGCGTGACGTCAGAGGTGTAATTTGGGAAATGTTAGGTCATTACCTTTTCATTACCATAATGGAGGCCGGGGGCTCTTACGAAATGTCAAAGCCCGATTAACCAGATCAAGATGAACCTCGAAGTTGGTTAACTCGGGTGATTGAGTTCCCCTGTTCGTTTCCTGAAAGCACTTCGTAAGGATTCCTCTTTCTAGGAAGGCGAGTCATTGTTCCTAAGGCTTCCATTTCGCCTGCAGTGTCGTATGGGAAGATCCTAACTGCGTCATGTGACTTAGGCACGGACGCTGATTGATGGATTTAATGTTCCCTGGCATCGTGACAATTAATGACATTGGTCGGAATTGGAATTAGAATTTGAATATAAAATTTAGGCCAAAGGCCTTGGAATTGGAATTGGAATTTGAATATAAAATTTAGCCCAAAGGCCTTGGAATTGGAACTGGAACTTGAATATAATATTTAGGCCAAAGGCCAAGCGCTGGGACTTATGAGTTCATTCGGCGCTGAAAATCATGTTGAAACGATTGTAAGAAGAGTGTGGAAAGTAAGATGGAAGAAAGGAATATGAACGGAGGAGGCACAGTGAAAGGTATGAAAGAGGCTGCAGCTAGGGGCCGAAGAGACGCTGCAAAGAACCTTTAGTAATGCCTACAGTGCACCCCGGGAGTCGACTTGTATTCAACCCGTCTGCGATATGTATGTGGTGAGTTGCAGATGTGTTTTTCATGAAATGCATTACTGTAGTGTGAAAGAACCCCAAGAATAATATTCACCATTTTAAATGTGGAAACTACTTTGTTTCTTTCTCATGGGGGGAGGGGGGACGCTAGGTAAGCTTGAGCTATTTTTGTTGTTAATGAGTAATTTGTTAATAAAAGAAAAAAGTCTACATGGCCTACAATGCTGCTCCTATTCTGAATTAATTGAACTGAATTGAACTGAATATAGAATTTAGGCCAAAGACAAAGCACTGGGACCTATGAGGTCATTCAGAGGTGAAATGAAAATTGACAGTAAAAGGTTTGAAAGGTGTAACAGGAGGAAAAGCTCGCAGTTGCACTATGAAATAACTGTTAGGAGAGAGTGGACAGCAAAATGGAAAAGATAATATGAATGGAGGTACAGTAAAAGCAATGAAAGAGGTTGCAGTTAGGGGCCGAAGGGACGCTGCAAAGAACCTTTAGCAGTGCCTACAGTGCACCCCGTGAGGTGCACTGACGGCACTACCTCCCTACGGAGTGCTCCTATTTTGACACGCAAAGAGAACAAATCACTCTTTCTCAAGAACCAGTCCTTAAAAAAAAAAAAATAACTATTTTAAGGATCCAGTGGATACATGGATGATTTGACGTGTTCTTAAGAATACGCCCTCCTTTCAGAATCCTGAAACTCTCAGTGTTTTCACTCTAAACAGGTTTGAAATGGCATTTGCTCTCCACTCAATTCCAATAACTTCGAATCCTATATTATTAGAAAATATAAGTCTCTCTGCTTCCATTTTCAGTGATCCAGTTTGGTTACCAGTGAAAACAGCATTCTGATATTCCAAATATGAATTTTTTCTCCGGTTCTGATTTCCATATTTCAAATCAAACCCCTGTCTATTACGCATTCATCAGGGATTTCATTTTCGAATACACCAATAATGTTTCCTTTGTCATGCATCCCCAGCTCTCTTAATCATATTTTTACCTCAAACAATTCCGTACGAGAGACTGAAGTTCTGAAAACTCTAATGTTGATGAAGTTTGCAGATTACAGTTTTATAGCCATCGCTTTCTATTGACGAAGCCATGGAAGCAGACACTGGTTAAATAACTCCTTCCAGGAGTGAAGTCTTGGAAATATAACCAGAAATTAGGTTCTGTTGTGATCAACAGTAATTAATTATATTATCACTCACTCGGCTGACCCGAGCATCGAGATTGATATCTATACTCGATTGTTTTTGCTAGTTTTTTTTTTTTATCTTTGGAATGGAATGGAATGGAATGGAATGGAATATAGAGTTTAGGCCAAATACCAAGCACTGGGACCTATAAGGTCATCAAGCGTTGGAAAAGAAATTGAGAGTAGAAAGGTCTGAAAGGTGTAATAGAGGAAATCCTCGCAGTTGCACTATGAAACAATTGTTAGGAGAGGGTGGATAGCAGGATGGAGGCAAGGCAATTTGAATGGAGGTACAGTAAAAAGAATGAAAGCGGGTTGCAGCTAGGGCCCGAAGGGAAACTGCAAAAAACCTTTAGTAATGCCTACAGTGCACCCCGTGTGGTGCACTGAACGGCACTAACCCCCTACGGGGTTGTTGATCTTTGGCTTAAGGGATTTTTTAAAAAAATCCTGCATACGATCGCTCATGTCTTTAACATGACGTACAGCTAGTTTATCATGTCACTTCAGCTCTTATGAAACGACTAAATCCTTCAGTTTCCTTTTCAAGCGCAACCAGTTCTAACTGAAACTTCATATACATAAAATACAAAGATCTAGAACATTTCCCTACACCGACAATTCTCTCTCTCACACACACACAATTACACAAACACACACATAGGTCCACAATAACTTCAGGGAACCATGATTTTTATGTTTTATCTGCATTACTTCCATCCTTACCAAGCTCAGCCATTATTCCGTATATCTTCAACAAAAGTTAAAAATACTCTCTCCTTCTCAGCTTAATCCCCAGTACGGGGTCGCTGTTTTTAACGAACCCCCTCCTCCTCCTCGGCAACAGATAAGCAACACCTAAAATAACGTCAAGGTTTCAACGAAAAAAAAAATATATATTAAACGCTAAGAAAAAGGTTGAAGACCCTCTTTGGAAAAAACCCATAGAGGCTCCTTGATTTCAGAGGCTTCATTCCTCTCTCCACCCCCAACCCGCCCCAGTTCCCTCTCCTGCCCTCCTCTGACCTGAGGCCTGTTACGTCACAGGGTCTTTAAGCCAGAAGGAGAGACACAAACACGCTTCAATCACCAGAAAACATGAGGATTAATTCGACCTGTAGCTCTTGGTAATCTCTGTGACGTAGACTAAGCCACATGTATATGTGTGGAGGGCGACTCGACAATATTCAATATTTTTTTCTAAGGTTTCTTTGAAAGAGAGCACTGGTGCGTAAGTGAGGTAGTCTCGTAAGATTTATCAGCCCCGTTGTGTTTCACGGGGAAAATATTTTATTTACTACAGGCATCAGCATGTTAAATATTATCTATTTCTCTTTTTGAAGGACCGCTTCAATAAATCAGGTGTCTGATTTAGAATACAATTTACAATTTAGGCCGAAGGCCAAGCGCTGGGACATCTATGAGTTTATTCAGCGCTGAAAGGAAAATCGAGAGTTAGCGGTTTGAAAGGTGTCACAGGAGGAAAACCTTGCGGTTGCACCATTATACATTGTTAGGAGAGGGTTGAGGAAAGTAAGATGGAAGAAAGAATATGAATGGAGGCATAGTAAAAGGAATGAAAGGGGCTGCAGCTAGGTGCCGAAGGGACGCTGCAAAGAACCTTAAGTAATGCCCACAGTGCACCGCATGAGGTGCACTGACGGCACTACCCCACAACGGGGGTATATGATTTCGGTGGAACAATGTTCTTAAGATTTATCTGCTCTCTTATGTGTCACGGGGCAAATATTTTCTTTGCAATCAGCATCAACATATTAATAGTAATCTATTTCACCTTCTGAAAGTCGATGTCAGTAAAAAGCTACTGACAACGCCGACGTATGCAACACGAGTTGCACGTATGCCCTGTAAAAATATGCTCTTGGCCATGGTTTTATACGGCTAAAATAATATAAAAAAAATAAAGTAAAACCCTAAAATTAGGAAAGGCGTTACGTCTTACAACTTAATTAATGTTAACCCGTTTTAAATTTTACCTACATCATGAAAATTTCATGTCTTTCTTTTACAGAACATGTAAGAACGAGAGGACCTAGAGTCTAGAGTTTAAATAATGAAATATGCGAGCTGCGGAGCTATACAGGTTCCAGAGCACCTGACATATTACTTCAGTTCAAGACAAAATACTGACAACTCAGTTTGTTGCTGCTAGAGACAAAAAACATAAAACCGACGGTTGCTGTTAACGTAAAATAGACCAGATCCACCATTATTTCAAAAGAAAGAAAAACCTACGATATGGGAAAAACTGAACTGAACTGAATATATAGTTTAGGCCAAAGGCCAAGCACTGGGACCTGTGAAGTTATTCAGCGCTGAAACGGAAACTGACAGTAAAAAGGTTTTATTAAAGGTGTAACAGGAGGAAAACCTCGCAGCTGCACTGTGAATCAACTGTCAGGAGAGGGTTGAGGAAAGTAAGATGGAAGAAAGAGAATATGAATGGAGGTACAGCAAAAGAAATGAAAGGAGCTGCAGCTTGGGTCCGAAGGGGCGCTGCAAAGAACCTTAAGTAATGCCTACAGTGTACCGCATGAGGTGGAGATGGGAAAAACGGTTGAAGAAAATAAACCGACAGACAGACAGACATACACGTACATGCACACACACACACACCACAACACTATGACGACATCATAAAAACAAACCACAACGACAATGTGTCTCCTCCCAGTCACTCTCTCTCTGCCTAAGAAGATTCCACCTTCTCCTTCTATCTCTATCTCTACTGATCTCTATCTCCCCCTCACACATTAAACAAAAGAGCAAAAATAAACCATACAACTAAGCCACGGCAAAATCCTCATTTCATCTTAGGATACTGTTCGTAGGATGAGGTCAGGATCTTTCCAGGATCCTTATCCTGACATCTTAGGGAGAGAATAGGGCGTGGTTTACTTTCTTTTTTTTGTATGATCGTGGATAATATGTTTTTCGTGTTTACGGAGTGATAAATATCAAGTAGGGAAGTTTGGAATATAGATCTATAGCTACGCTTTGTTTAGCTTGTAGACTATATACATACATACATATATAACTAAATTTCTGACTCACATCAGGATCGAACCCAGGTCTTTCAATTGAAAGACAAGACCGCTGCCAACCAAGCCACACAAGTCAGCGGTCTCGTGTTTCAATTGAAAGCCCCGGGTTCGATGAGTCAAATTTATTTGTTCCACACGTGATTGTGTGTTAATTATTTCTATACATACATACATATATATATATTATATACACATATATATAGTATACATATGTAAGTATTCATGTAACATACATACATACACACACATATATATATATATATATATATATATATATATATATATATATATATATATATATATATATATACATATATATATACATACATATATATATATATGTGTGTGTGTGTATTCTCATTAAGTGACATTGTACATGTGGAATTTTTATATTTAAGGCAATATTTTCCAAATTTCCTTTCCTGAAAATAAGAGATGCCACATATAGTATTTAACAAGAACTGCCTACAAATGTTGCTTAATATCAAATTCACGCTACCTCGGGAATATCCCCGATGGGGAATTATCACCGAAGGAGAATTTATAAGTGATAAATGGATTAGGTACTGCCATCAGTGGGTAGACCGTCGACTGGGGTCGCTGGATAAGTATCTGTGTCGAGGGATCGAGACCCGGCAGTACAAACCCATTTATCACTTATAAATTCCCCTTCGGTGATAACTCCCCATCGAGGATATTCTAGAGGTAGCGTGAATTTGATATTAAGCGACATTTGTAGCTTCATGATTGTATATAAATCACGGTGTGATAAAAAATTTCATATATATATGTATATATACATATATATATATATATATATATATATATATATATATATATATATATATATATATATATATATATATATATATATAACATGTTCATCTTGAGCATACATTATGAAATGGTACTTCATAAACAAGATCAGTCTAACCAAACACCAAACTCACTTTCCAAACGGCTTCTTCCTTTCATCTAGAAGGGGAACGAACCAGCGAGGCTTTCGAGTAATTACCTGAAGCGATTTCTGAGATAGGAAGATACCTTACAGGGCCAAGGACACTGATAAGTTTAGTGCTGCCTAAAACACCGCTACTGAATATAGCAACGTGAAGCCAAATCTGCCTGAAAACCTTCAGAGTTCCTTGTGGCCGGTCTAGGGGTTCCCCAAAAAACGTGTCCCATACGGCATCCAATGTTGCTTCCTTCCTCTTACATTTGTGAAGTTTGTAAGGCTGATTTTAGTATTAATATTATTAGGAAGATGAAACCCTATTCATACGGAACAAGCCCATAGGGGCCAGTGACTTAAAATTCAAAACTTCCAGAGAATATTGTGATGTTCGTTAGAAAGAAGTAACAGAAGGTAAAGGGAAATACAGAAAGAGCAGATCAATTATTAGAAAAAGTTAAATTAACAAATAAATAAATAAATGAAATAAATTGTAAGTAAATTATTAAATTACAAGGAGAATTGTACTAGGGTAGTAATACATTTGATCTGATTTCAAGAAACTTTCGGCTGTCAAGCCAAGCTTTCGGCCATTCAGCGCCCAAGACAGTGAAAGGAGGGAGTTGGAGTGGTTGGACAGCTAGATAAAGAAAGCCAGAAAATCAAGGAGTTGAACTACTCGGATCTCAAGGTTGAACTGGGAGATAACCCCACACTTCCACTGAAAAGTCCCAGAGGTTGGACAGCAAGATTAAAACACAGGAAGCAGGAAAGGAGGTAAAGTAAAAGAATTCTGGCAGAGGTCTCTTTTAAGCAAAATAGTAAACAAGTAATAAATGCGCCGAAGTTTCTTCGGCGCAATCGAATTTTCTGTACATCGAAAAATAGATCTTTCTTTCGGTGGTCTCGGTATAATGCTTTATGAGCCGCGGCCCATGAAATTTTAACCACGGCCCGGTGGTGGCATGGCCTATATCGTTACCAGATGCACGATTGTAACAAAATTTATCATCAAATAAAATAAAAACTACTGAGGCTAGAGGGCTGTGATTTGATATGTCTGATGATTGGAGGGTGGATGGTCAACATACCGTGCAGCCCTCTAGCCTCAATAGTTTTTAAAATCTGAGGGCGGACAGAAAAAAAGTGCGGACGGACAGACAAAGCCAGCACAATGGTTTTCTTTTCAGAAAACTAAAATGTGGGAGTGACAGTGTAGTAAATAGAGGATATCTATGGTCTACATTCGGCTCGGTAAAATCCAGCAAGCATGAATATCTGGCTACGAGAATTCTAAACTCCCCAAATGAAGTGAAATCAGATATGACGCTCAGAGAGGAGTCTCATACTGCTGCATCGGGGAGAGAAAAGTTAGTTAAGTAATTTATAAATGAAAATGAAACACAGATATATCTCTGTGACCTTCAGTCCAAAAAGGGCAAAAAAGGAAGTCCTGCCTTTAGCCCAAAACCTGACAAAATTCAAGATTTTAATTGCGTTGGCAAATAAAAAAAAAATGAAAGAATAAGAGAGCTACTAAAGCCGTAGAACTATTAAAGAAGGCCCAGGAAAGAAGACTGCAGTGGTATGGCCATGTGATGAGAAGGGATGAGACATATGTAGGGAGGACAGGGATGCAGATGGAGGTGCCTGGTGGGAGAGCGACAGGAAGACCTAAGCGAAGATGGATGGATGTAATTAGAGAAGCTTAGAGAGACTAACAATTGTCAGAGGACGATGTGTCTGACCGAGCCAAGTGGAGGAAAGCTGTCAGAAAGATCTACCCCACATACAAGTGGGAAAAGAAGAAGAAGAAGAAGAAGAAGAAGAAGAAGAAGAAGAAGAAGAAGAAGAAGAAGAAGAAGACTTGCGTTGGGAAGATCTTATCCATATTTTTCTTCAGTACAAAGAAGTGATTCTGCTCTGTTACATGCCACACAAGGTTGCTGCTGCATGTTAATATTCAGCACGAATATTCTGTTAGCATTTGTGCCATTCAGTTCGTGGAGAACAAAGACTAAAACTACTGGATTCCTCACTTTCTCGAACATCAGCTCACGAGCGTCATGGATTGTCAAACTATGGTCTCAACTCTGCAACACACTGCACTGACCTACTCTAACATAATCCACGTCAGGGAATTAGTGCTTCTCTTGAAATTCAGTCATTATTTATTGATGTTCCTACCGAGCAGATATCCACATCAGAATATCCTCTGGTCTGTATTTTCTCCCTTAAAAGGTCACTTGTCTGACCCATTCAGTTAGAGCTAGTATTCCTCATTCTTCAGTGGGTAGTTTGGCGATTCTGGACGCGACTGTCTTTATTTTCTTAGCAGTTCTTGCAACCTGCCTGAGAACTCTTGATATCCCCTTGCAATTTTTGTTGTCAAAGCCATTAGGTCTTTGCTTGAAAGAACTTTGTCATTCTCCAAAAGATAAACTCAAACACTGACGGTTTGTATTTCCTGTGGTTGTGTGGTCTTTGAAAGTCAGTAATAGTGTCAAGTTTCCTTGGTTAAAGTGCGCTTGCATTATGCATATGTAATTGCTTGCGTCCGCCTGCTGAAATCTCGTGCATTACAGAGAGAGAGAGAGAGAGAGAGAGAGAGAGAGAGAGAGAGAGAGAGAGAGAGAGAGAGATCCTGAAATCACTACCCGACCGTCAACTTGAGGCTCATTAAAGAGACATATCTACCTATACGACAGATTCTCGTCGTCGTTACGGGAGGAAAGCTTCGAGCATGAGCCGTTGCATAATCTTATTTCTAGTTTACGTTACGATGACCAGAGAAGCCTCTCAAGAGACGACGCAATCCAAGAGCAAAGGAGGAGGGGGAGGAGGAGGAGGAGGAATCGTTCAACTTCCCTGTTTCAACTTAAGCTCCATGGAAGGCTGGAATGCAGAGGCGAAAGATCTCCGCTTCCATTTTTGGTAAGATAACTTCGGTTCTGCGCTCAAAGCGGGAAGAGTTTGGTGTGCATTTTTTGCTCACGTGTCTAAGTCATGAAAATTAACAACAATGGTCACGTATTCATACAGCTGTACTATTTTTGGCAGTATAGTATGACTACAGTAGCTAATAATAACAGACGTGACAACAGCACTGAGGAAGGATAAACCCAAATTCCACGGCAACCAACTAATACCCTTTATATTCTAAGTCCCATTATGCTAGGATTCAAAAGACTCTGTCGAGTTTAATTGACTTACCAACCCACAACTCAACAAACATAAAACGTAAAAGATTCTTGCCCATTGCAATGAATAATTAATAACAAATGTTCAGATGACCCCTGAGGACACCAACGTTAATACGATATGCCGCGAGCAGGTCACCTCATGCGGTGCACTGTAGGCATTACTTAAGGTTCTTTGCAGTGTGCCTTCGGCCCCTAGCTGCAACCCCTTTCGTTTCTTTTACTCTACCTCAGATCATATTCTCTTTCTTCCATCTTATTTTCCAGCCTCTTCTAGCAACTGATTCATAGTGCAACTGCGGTTTTCCTCCCGTTACACCTTTCAAACCTTTTACTGTCAGTTTCCCTTTTAGCTCTGGATGACCTCAGAGGTCCCAGTGCTTGGCCTTTGGCCTAAATTCTATATTCAATTCAGTTCAATTCTATTTAAATTTTCTCCTGAAAACCCGTATATGGACAGAGTCAACAGACTATAAGCTCAAAAGGGCTCCAAAGGAAAGTCAGCCTGCAGAGAGAGAGAGAGAGAGAGAGAGAGAGAGAGAGAGAGAGAGAGAGAGAGAGAGAGAGAGGGGGGGACAAGTTATAGGAAAAGGTGATAAACAAATAAATATGAGGCAACAGAAGGTATAAATAAATATTAGGGAGCAGAAAAAAGTGGAAATGTTAAAATGGTTCACCGTGACTGAACACTCAGTCTCCCTTCAGAAAGTGTGTGTGTGTGACGATTTGCGAGAATGTTAATACTCGGTGAATCAGACCAGTCAGTATACATTACCCCACTGGAAGTGCCTCGCGTGCTTTTTCATGTGAACTGGAGTACAGAATTGACCTGGATTAATGGATACGAAACCAATTAAAACGTTTTGGAAAGCTCTTCATCTGCAATAATGGGCTCTGGACTGCGCTAGGTGTTTGCAATCTCGCCATATAAGACTAGGAGTGCTAAGGCATTCGCATCCTATCAAAGGACAACGCTTCCCCAATCCCCTCAAGATATTTAGAATTGAAATAGATACCAGCAACAACAACGACAATAATAATAATAATAATAATAATAATAATAATAATAATAATAATAATAATAATAATAATATATCCTATAATTCAGCTCAGGGTCATATATACTCAATCAGTTCCTTTATTCCAGCTTAGGGCTATATACAGTACTAGTTACAAGACACCAGAAGTAAAAATTAAGCCAAAGTTTCTTCGGCGCAATCGAGTTTTCTGTACAGCTTATAATGCTGAATGACCCGCGGCCCATGAAACTTAAACCACGGGCCGGTGGTGGCCTGTCCTATAGCGTTGCCAGACGCACGATCATGGCTAACTTTAACCTTAGAAAAATAGAAACTACTGCGGCTAGAGGGCTGCAATTTTTTTTATCTTTTACTTAGAATAATACATTTTAAAGTTCGTTTTACTATTCAATACATATGCAATATACTGGTATGTTTGATGACTGGAGGGTGGATGGTCAACATACCAATTTGCGGCCTTCTAGCCTCAGTAGTTTTAAAAATCTGAGGGCGGACAGAAAAAGTGCGGACGGAC
This sequence comes from Macrobrachium rosenbergii, assembly GCF_040412425.1. Lineage (NCBI taxonomy): Eukaryota > Metazoa > Arthropoda > Malacostraca > Decapoda > Palaemonidae > Macrobrachium > Macrobrachium rosenbergii. Next base: position 29,833,557 of record NC_089784.1, read on the forward strand.
AGACAAAGCCATCTTAATAGATTTCTTTTACAGAAAACTAAAAAGCTACAATAATAAACGGTTAAACTCAAACAATTGCTAATAATAATAATAATAATAATAATAATAATAATAATAATAATAATAATAATAATATTACAGCTCAGGATCATAAGCAGTAATAGTTATACGATCAAAAGTCTTAATGATAAACTGTTACTCCCAAAGAATTGATGACAATAATCAGGAGAACCTCTGATATAAATCTCGTTCCAATTTAAAAGTTTATTGTTGTGATGGTCTATTTACTCCAAAGAATCCTGACTGGATGTACACTCCATTATCTTTTACCATTTCGTTGCCTTGTTATTTGTCATCCCGTAAATGGATTGCCCTGTGTTTATTTTTGTTTTCCATCTTGTAAAAATATAGAGGCGATGTTTGGCTTTAGTAAGCAGGATTATGTGTTTCTCTTCTATCAGGAAAAATTTACTTTTTTTCACTGAACTTTGAAGCTTGAATGGAATGGAATATAGAGTTTAGGCAAAAGGCCAAGCACTGGGACCTATGAGATTATTCAGCGCTGGAAAGGAAATTGAGAGTAGGTAGGTTTGAGAGGTGTAACAGGAGGAAAACCTCGCTGTTGCACTTTTAAATAATTGTTAGGAGAGGGTGGACAATAAGATGGAAGACAGATAATATGAATGGAGGTACAGTAAAAGGAACGAAAGGGGTTGCAGCTAGGGGCCGAAGGGACGCTGCAAAGAGCCTCTAGTAATTCCTATAGTTTTTGAAGCTTGAATCCTTATGAGAAGCTCTTTTTTTACTCGTATTATTTCCCCCTTCTTCTTCTTCTTCTTCTTCTTCTTCTTAAATGCCTCCTTCATTAATTTTTACAGAGCCCCAGACACACACACGCACACACACACACACACACACGAATTCCGCACATCTGAACTGAAATCGAATAAAATCCTTTGCAAGGTTAATCTCCCAATTTTGGTTAAATGCCATAACTTCAATGTATAGGTCTTTTGCGGGTATTAACACGAATCCCCATAGATTCCCTCATCCATTTTTCACTTTAAATGAAACCTGAAACAACGTGACTATAAGGGAGAAGCTGTTAATATCTATTTTGATTTGAAATAAAGATACCTCTTATCCTGAATTCTGCAGCTGTCTATGGTCTCTAGCTGAAAATAAATTTATTTTATTATTATTATTATTATTATTATATTATTAACTGTTTTGGCGTTAAAACTTTCTATCTCGTGTAACCATTACTGCATGTGACCCTGACCTGAAATGAAGGATATTATTATTATTATTATTTGTTCTGGTGCAACCGTTCATCATTATAAATTTTTATCTCGTATAACTATTAATGCACATGCCCCTGAGCCGGAATACCTATTACCATTCATTACCAAGAACTTTCGGTTGTTGGTATCTATTTGAAGATAACTCATAAGACAACACGCTCCATCACACGAAACATTTGTACACTTCCTTTTTTTTTTTTTTGACTCTACCATTCACTGACCAATAAACCAATGGTTTGTGGCCACCCTGAATATGCAGTACATTAACTTGCGGTGGGTCTCGCGGTAGGACTTACGTGGTGTGTAGTCATCTGAGGCGTTCCCCAAGTGGATCACTTTCCCCCTCCATTCTTTTTCTTCTTGGATGGGGGATGGGGATGGGGGAGGAGAGCGAGTGGTTCCACCTCTCCTTCCCCCTTTCATCATGGTATATGATTCTTTATATTTGCCTTTCTTTGTTGATCTAACTATAATAACTTATACTGCGCCAAAGGAAGTTTTTATTCAGTTTTATCTTGATTTTGTGTACTGTATTGTTCCTACACTGTTTATCTCTGTACATGGCCCTGAACTGAAATAAAGGATATTATTATTATTATTATTATTATTATTATTATTATTATTATTATTATTATTATTAAAAAATACAGTACTCATAGTAGCATGAGTCCTAAAATAGAGAAACAAATCGCCTGTTACGAATCTATAGAAATATATTTTAAAATAAATCTATATTTCTAAATATATTTGTACAGTGTCATAACTGTGTCTTTGTTCCTCCATTATTATTATTATTATTATTATTATTATTATTATTATTATTATTATTATTATTATTATTATTATTATTATTATTATTATTATTATTATAAGAAGGAAATAAATTATTATACTCCATTATTATTATTATTATTATTATTATTATTATTATTATTATTATTATTATTATTATTATTATTATTATAAGAAGGAAATAAATTATTATACTCCATTATTATTATTATTATTATTATTATAATTATTATTATTATTATTATAAGAAGGAAATAAATTATTATAATTAGAAGAATCAACAATATGGAAACGCATTGATCACCTGCAAAGGTGTACTCCTCAACAACTCTGAAAAGTTATTGTCCCCAGTGGCGAAATTGTCAGACTGACCTTAGGTCAAAAATCTCTCTTCAATAAAAGCTTTCTGAGAATCCGTCTGGAACAAGAGGATATTGTCACTTAATATTCTGGGCCACTGGGGCTTGGTCCTCAGTCAGTCTTTCAAGAATTTTTGAAGATAATGAGGTCTTTCATCACGTATGTTCAACATACTTCCATTACAGTAAACGGTTTACCTTAAGTTATATCTGGGTTACCCAGAACAGCTAATTGATGTCTCTAACCTTGGTCAGCCCTTTCCAATTGTTCTTGAAAGCCTAAATGGCTTTTTTGAAAGTCAGGCGAGTCCTCGTTTTAGTTTTTCTTTATCTTTTGTTCTTAAGCATTTTTTATGACTAATCATTCCGTCAGCCTTCCTTGAAAGAAATCTTGAGGTGTGGAGACACTTGGAAGAAATTTCATGAAAATCTGTGCTCAAGGATTTGACAACTTCTCTATGCTGGAAACGAGCGTTTTCTTCCACCCAGGGTGGGTATAACTTGCTGCCTAAATCTCCTGGATTGGTCCTTAGCTCACTAACAATTTTATTTTTAAGAAAATTACTGCAAAATTTTCCTTAAGTTTATGAATGATCCGCTTAACAGAGACAAAAATAAGGACTACCATAAATACTGGAGTGCAATTATATCAGTGCAGTTATTCATGATGTAATCATTTTCCAGTAAACCGTGACAGAAATTATCTATACAGGAAAAGTAAAAAAGACAATAATGACAGTAATTCACCAGCACGTCACTTCTCAAATTTATACCTAAACCTTCTGACAGACAGACAGTTGCAGGCAGACGGTCAAGCAAATCATGCCGGAGAAAAACCATGAATCATTAGCAAACATCATGAACCACACGCAGAAAATTTCAAAACAACCCAAAGCTGACAGATGTGAGTAACACGAAGAGAAGCCTACAGATAATTTTATATATTTTAAGGACAATCTTAGAACTGAATTGAACTGAATATAGAATTTAGGCCAAAAGCCAAACACTAGGGCCTATGAAGTCATTCAGCGCTGAAACGGAAATTGACACTGGAAAGGTTTTAAAGGTGTAACAGGGGGGAAAACTTCGCGGTTGCACTATGAATCAATTGTTAGGAGGGAGTGTAAAGTAAGATGGAAGAAAGACAATATGAAAGAAGGTACAGTAAATGGAACGAAAAGGGTTGCAGCTAGGGGCCGAAGGCACGCTGCAAGGAACCTTAAGTAATGCCGCCTACAGTGCACCGCACGAGGTGCACTGACGGCACTACCTCCCTGCGGGGGACAATCTTAGACTCAAGCAAACACGGCTAAGAACAAAACATCCTTTCAATTGCCTCCAAATAATCTAAATGACAGCAAAAGTTTTCTGCTTTACCTGCCGGCAGCTCTGTCGTAACGGCTGCAGCCAGACTCGTGCTAAATAATTAGTTCTGTTCTTCAAAAAAATATTGTTTTCCCCCCTTGAATGCACGAGAGAGTAATAGAACAGATGGTGCATCCAGATATCTGAATTACCATTGTGTTTAAATATTAATTAAGACAGTTATATATCAAAAATTATATGTAAACTACACTATTTATATAAACTTTTATATACAATTGTACAAAAACGTTACTATAGTATATATCTGTCTTAATCAGTAAGACAATTATATAGTGCACTTTTATAAACACATTTTTAAATGCAGAAGCATGTTTGTTGCATGTGTGCGAGCATAGTTAACAAACAGAGACCCCGGCTTGGGATTAAGAAGAAGAAGAAGAAGAAGAAGAAGAAGAAGAAGAAGAAGAAGAAGAAGAAGAAGAAGAAGAAGAAGAGAAGAATTAGTGTCAGCACAGTCAAAGATGTTTAAAAAAATAAACACGCCTTTTATAGATTGTCATCTATTTTCATCTGAGTAACTTGAGTAACTTTAAAAAAGTATATAGTTTTTTTTATTTACTTAGACGAAAACACAGATAACGGTCTATAAAAGGCGTGGTTAGTTTTTTTTATGATGGATTTTTGACTGTACTTACACTTGTTCTCCTTTTCCGTCTTTCTTTCTTTCATTCGTCTTCTTCTCCGTCTTAATCTTCTTCTTCTTCTTCTTCTTCTTCTTCTTCTTCTTTCAGCTTAACATCGGCCTACAATCTGGAGAGTCCAACCCGCAGCACAAGCCACGCCGGTCACACAAACACCGCAGACCGAAACGTACCACAAACAGGTCGAAGCAGAAGACAAAAATGCAGAGGTAAAAATCCTCCCAATCAGTAGCGTCGCATTCAGCACCGACGTAAAACATCTGGAAAGGCATTTCTTCCATTTCCAGCATTTCCTGGAACGGGGCAAAATAGTATCCAGATCAATACTGGAAACTCCGGATTATTTCGTACTGGCGCGGCTTCGTCGAAAGATCCCGCGCGCGCGAATCTGAAATGCCAAACGGTTAAAAGGTCAGTCAACATGTGCACCGCCAATTTGGGATACTCCTAAATCCAAGGGATATATACTCTCTCTCTCTCTCTCTCTCTCTCTCTCTCTCTCTCTCTCTCTCATAAAACTCTCTTATCTAGACTCTCTCTTTCGATACATTTTACTCTCTACTAACCCTCATAAACATACTCTATGTACATTTGTGAATCAGCGGCTTTCTCGAGTCCCCGTTAAGACCATTTTGTCCTTATTTACATTTTTACACTTACATCTAGACTAAGACTCTTTCGTACATAACCACGTACTAACCCTAGCAAGCTGCAGCGCAGATTACATACTCTATGTACATTTGTGAATCAGCGGCTTTCTCGAGTCCCCGTTTAAACCATATTTGTCCTTATTTAGACCAATTTCGTCTTCTCTTACTGTACAAATAAGACAGCAGCTGTGTCAAACATTCTCATCTTGACTTGCGTTGGCTTTAAAGCTGCAAGCCTCAAGCTGCAAGCTGCAAGATTAAAAGTCTTCACGGGAGTCTTTGGTCTTTAGAAAAAATCAGTTAAGAACACATTAGCAAAACTAGTATCACTTCTTTTCCATCTGACAAGTAGTATACATATTTCCCCTCCAGTTAAACTCATTGTGCTATAGTCTTAAAATTCATACTTAAAAAGCTTCACTATGAATAGTCCTCTTATTCTACCTTTGGCATTACGGGTTACCCAGGTGCAATGGTTCATGCTGGCATATAGCCAGCTGAATCTAAATCATCAACTTTCGGCCTAACAATATGTTGTATCATTCTTGAATTAAGTGCTGATTTCTCACTGTATCTATGTATCCTATGCTCTTGCAACACACACACGCATACACACACACACACACACATATATATATATATATATATATATATATATATATATATATATATATATATATATATATATATATATATATATATATATATATAAATATATATATATCAAAAGAACCTCTGCTCGACTGCTTATACTTACTGTTAGTTTTTTTTTTTTTTTTGCTGTTTTTGGCTGAAATCTTCGTAACATTTAGTTGTAACAATCTCTAAAAGCACTCAGAATGTTAACCAAGTTTGTGGTCAAAAGCACCACTCCCAAGTGATGATTTTTAGTGGTCACCATCTTTCACATCTCACAGAACTCTTTCATAAACCTGCCGACTAAAATTCCACTGTCTAATTTTGGGAGATTTCACAATTCATCTCGTCCCCAAGTCCAGCAAGGTGTTAATACTGCTTTTGTCTCATTTCTCCCTGTAAGTGGTCCACTCGGAGCTCTAGACTTTCCCAGAGCCCTTTCCTTTACTGAGAAGCCTCTCCGTGAGAACCTATTGATTTTTGAAACTCCTAGTACTATGCTGTGTATTTTACCCCTGACATTTCATCTCACTCTTTGTCTCGGCTCTTCACACTATCCAACACTAGATAAGGAATGCAATGTTTGACTGGGGAAGGACGGGGATGGGGGGAGAGGGAGTTACCAAGTCTAGACAAAGCTAGCCACGTGCCTGCACGAGTTCTCGCTCGTGGGTAGGTAGCCAGTAAAGGGATACTCGTAGAACTTTTGTAAACTTCACAGCTAAACAGATAAAATCCCTCGTTTACCTGATGTCTTATGTGTCTCTGAACATTCCTAGGTCAGCTGAAAGTATGCATGTCTTCGTTTAGTGCTCATCAGTATCTTCTTAAAGTGTTAAATAGCACTATGTCACGAAACACTTACATACCATGTTATGCGGCTGTTTCATGTCATGGTACTACTTAATAGTACCATGTCATGCAGCTGTTTCTTGTCATGGTACTACTTAATAGTACCATGTTATGCAGCTGTTTCTTGTAATGGTACTACTTAATAGTACCACGTTATGCACCTGTTTCTTGTCACGGTACTACTTAATAGTACCATGTTATGTGGCTGTTTCATGTCATGGTACTACTTAAAAGTACCATGCTATGTGGGTGTTTCCATGATACGGCAAGATTTAATTGTACCATGCTATGTTGCTTTTTCATGGATAACATACATGAAAGAGATTCAGATAATAATTATTTAATTTTATAATTAAATAATTTCTATAATATATAAACTGGAAATATGAAGAAAAAATTATCAAACGGAAAAAAAAAACAACACTAAATTTCAACTGTTTTCTTTCCCTATAAAAAGCTGAAATGCTATGACCTCAAGATCAAAGTACCGGCGAAGGTTGTAGCCCCTACAAAAGAAACCACAATACACAAGTTAACACCTTCAAAGAGAGAGAGAGAGAGAGAGAGAGAGAGAGAGAATAAAACAGAAGTTTTTATATGTTTGTGTCTGTGCGTGTGTTAAAGAGAGAGAGAGAGAGAGAGAGAGAGAGAGAGAGAGAGAGAGAGAGAGAGAGAGAGAGAGAGAGAGAGAAATAAAATCGAAGTGTTTATATGTTTTTGCCTGTGCGTGTGTTACAGAGAGAGAGAGAGAGAGAGAGAGAGAGAGAGAGAGAGAGAGAGAGAGAGAGAGAGAGAGAGAGAGAGAGATTCCCTAGCAATGCAGACGCTAACTCAACAGTCTCTTCCTGGAAAAAAAGGCTCCAACACCATTAGTTTCATCTAATACTCCCCCTCCCCGTGGGTCAACTTTCCCCATTCCCCCCAACCCCACACAAGCCAACTTTCCGTATTGGTTCCCAAAGTTGAAATGAATAATGTCCGCTCTTTAATTTCCCTTTTCTTCGAACTTCACAAGACATCAAATCACCTTAGTCTTCTGCTAAGTTTAAAATGAAGACGCTGCTTGAATGATGGCTTTTGTGAAATCAACTTGTGCCATAAATGAGTGAAGTTTGGAATACGGAGTTGTAATTATCACTGCCATATTGGTAGGAGATGCTGTTTTTATAAATAATCCTAAATGAACAGAACACAACAGAACACATAGAATTTAGGCCAAAGGCCAGCACTGCGACCTGTCAGGCCATTCAGCATTGAAACGGAAACTGGGAGTAAAAAGATCTGAAAGGTGTAAAAGGTGGAAAGCCTCGCAACTGAACTAAGAATCAACTGTTAGGAGAGGCTGGAAAGTAAGATGGAAGAAGGAGACTATGAACAGAGGTACAGTAATAGGAACGAAAGGGGTTGCAGCTAAGAGCAGAAGGGATGCTGCAAAGAACCTTAAGTAATGCCTACATATAATCCTACATGAGCTCATTTTCAAAAGGGCGAAGGAACGTGTCAACTATAAATATACGTATACGTATGTATACATGTAAATATGAAGGCACGGCAGAGACCTATAGATTCGCAAAAGTGTTTATTCCTTTGATGTCGATAAAAACAACACGGTACAGATTTACAGGTTTATAAAAGTAGTTTTCCTACTTGATATAGATGAATTGAATTGAGCTGAATATAGAATTTAGGCCAAAGGCCAAGCACTGGGACCTATGAACTCATTCAGATGAAAACAGAAACAGACAGCAACGCAAACACACATACACGAAATTTCATTATCTTCACAAACAATATACAGACAAACAAACACACAAGGAAATGTTATCACAAAAGCACATGTACTAAGACGTGAACCACATCTATATAATTAATGAGTATCTATTATATATTTTATAACATTTTTTGTGTTCGTGTGTAAGTTTGTGCATCTTCTCATGCAAATTGGTTGCACCTAGTCACTGGTTCAGTGGTCTTCATATGCAACTCATCACGATTTGACTCGTGAAATTTAGGCTGTCAAGTCCAGCACTAGGCACTTTCGGCTATTCAGCGCTCAAGACAGTGAAAAGAGGGAGTTGGAGTGGCTGGACAGCAAGATAAAGAGATTCAGATAATAAATGAACTGAAATATAAGGATTTAAAGATGGAAGTTGGAGAAAACTCCACAGTTGAACGGAGAAGTAATAGTCAAGAGGTGATGGACAGAGAGAGAGAGAGAGAGAGAGAGAGAGAGAGAGAGAGAGAGAGAGAGAGAGAGAGAGAGAGAAAGCCGAAGGGAAGCTGCAAACACCTTTAGTAATGCCTAAAGTGCATAACATGAGGTGCACTGACGACACTACCACCCTAAGAGAAATTTGGTGCAGTGCATTACAGTGTGCAAGGTTGTCACTTTCCCATCCAAATTGAAATATAAATGCTTTAATGACCATCATTTTGTAAACAAAGCCTTTAAATCAGGAGACCAAGTCCACAGAATTCAAAACTGCATAAAAATACACTTACGTACTTCTTGCCGTTTTTGAAAATCATGCTTTTTTAAGGAAACTGTGACAAGCACCACAACTTGGGTTTACTTGGGCATTTGTAATAGGGGGATGGACCAGAAAATTAATCCATAATAATAAAATCCGATAGGATCTAATCTTGTTTGTCCTTCCCCGGGTGACAGTAGGGGAGACATGGCACAGCCACCCACTGCCTGCAACCGGTTTTCTGCCCTGGGTGGGGGCAGGGTAGATAGGGGATCGGGAGGGTAGGGGAGACAGCAGCCCCGGGTTCCAGCGCTCGTAGCACGCGTCAACAAGTTCGTTTATAAATAATTTCCAAATTAATTTGGAAATTATTTCAGAATGTTAAAGAAGTAATAGGTGGAATTTTGTAATAGAAAGTATTTAAAAGAAATAACACTGTTTTCTCTTTCACTTAATGCTGTGCTCATATTTAACATGCACAAATCAGCTGTATCATCTACATAATTGTATAATTATACTACCCATAGTACGCATGCCTCTGTAGTACAGTGCACTGCATATAAGGATAATGGAACAGCCATTTCATTTCTGACACGAAGGCTAACTTTCCGTGAGGAATTCAAAAGCATTCTAATGGCCTCATTAAGAACTTATAGTTACTTTTAAGCTAGACCAATCCCAGGCATTCTGTTAATTATCTATGTAAAAGCCTGGCATTCTGCTAATTATCTATATAAAAACTGCAATTTGGAAAGAAAGCAGAGTATCATAAAAATCTGAGAGAGAGAGAGAGAGAGAGAGAGAGAGAGAGAGAGAGAGAGAGAGAGAGAGAGAGAGAGAGACTTTAACAACTTCAGGAAGAAAGCAACTGAAAAGAAAAGACCCTTTCAAACTTAAATTGAAAAAGTTAAGATACCCATTTTTTCGGAGGGGCCAATACCATGATTGGTTTACTTCTTCTGAAAGAAAGAGACGGGAGATAACAATAGAAGCCTTTGAAGAAGTAATACGTGTCGAGTACAGGGCCTCTGTAAGAAGATTTAATTAAGACATTTTCTACAGCCTATCTCACAGAGTAAAGAAATCTGACACCAATATATTAAAAGAATAAAAAGTATTAACTTTCTCTTAAGGTATAAATCAACTTTATCCTTCACCTAAGTAACTCTGTGCTACTGATGTTCCAGAAGGCTTCAGAAACATGGGTTTTATTCAATAGAAATAAGCCTATACCTATATCCCTTATGACGAAATGATAAATGATATGCCAGCGGACGTTTAGCCCATTTCTTAACATGAAAAACTGAACACTTCATCAGACTCTAATTTCAAATGAAAATAAATCATTTCCTTAAACGGCATATTATGCTATCATTTAAGGCCTCTGATGTAGACGCATCTTGATAAAATTCATTACTGTATTGTTAAATTTGCAGATGAAAGAAAACGATGAAGTGTTGATAAAAGAAAACGTACATACAGCTATACTTATTGAGGGTTACCTACAAAATTCGTTGTTGTGACTAATCCGCGATACTGAATTTTCTATAATAAATGGAATCGTTAACTCTATTTTTTCGACGAAATCTTGTAGTTAAAGCTAAAATTAAACCATTTTTTATTAAGGATTCTGCCAGATTCTTTCAAAATTTTAATCAAATGGAAAAAAAGACAACACAAGGAACCAAAGTACAGCCAAAACAGGCGACTGGCTAAAAGAGTTCCTTCACTGAAACTGTAAGAAGCGACTGATGCCATCGAGGTTTGTCAAAATAGACTCATCATTTATTTACCAAATAAATGGTGAATGTGACAGCAATCTTTGCCTTGCTTTTCTGCAGAGTAAAAACTTTTCACGAAAAACGCAAAAACTCTTGTAAAATAATCACATAAATTTCAATCTACGTTTATGACCAATGTTTATATTTCCTGAGGTCTCCTTAAATTGCCAAAGGAGACATTCCCAGCCGTTTCCGGCGAACCTGAAGTCCCACTTGACATTTCGGGAATTTCATTTGAGCATTCCTGAATCTTCTCGCTCAGCGTTTTATAAGAGGGAAAAATCTCAGTTTTTCCTCAGAGGACAGATTTTCATCAGCTGCCGAAATGTCAGAGATATTTGATGTCGTCTCCAGATGATATACATCAGTACAGTGTCTTTACGACTGGAGTATATACTCGCAAATAAGATAAGATAATACTGAATACTTCCGAAAAATTGCAAGTCAACTAAATTAGACTAGAAGAGAGAACAATTGTTCCTTTGTATGTGCCTTCAGTAATTTATATATATAAATTTATACACACACACATACACATACACATACACACATACACACACATATATATATATGTGTGTGTGTGTTCAAAAACGCACTACAGCACTAAAAATATGTAAAAAAAAAAAGATCCACAGTGATATTCACGTTAATAGAAATTAAAAAAACTGAGTTTTAGCCCGCTGCTGTGGGATTTTTCAAAGTTTGAAAATACCCACACGGGGAAGGGCGCCAGAACCCCCTGTTTTTAAAATAAATTTCTTCTCATTAAGGTAAAAATCACCGTCAATTCTTGCTACATTACATACATACAGATATATGTATATGTATATATATATGAGAAACTTTCAACATCTTAATAACAATAATTATAATAATTATACCTCTCTCTCTCTCTCTCCATGCCAAAACATCTCCTTTAACCGTCATCATTTTCATTACCATCATCACCGCCATCATTGACATCGCCATGATCTTCAATCTTACTATCTACACCCCATGTCTTCTCTCTCTCTCTCTCTCTCTCTCTCTCAGAGAAGACCCTCCCCAGCCTCAACGCCAGTCTTTCCTCCTCCTCCTCCTCCTCCTCCTCCTCCTCCTCTTCTTCTTCTTCTTCTTCTCCTTCTCCTCCTCCTCCTCCTCT